>NW_009660184.1:662891-723814 GCF_000708025.1 Charadrius vociferus | reverse complement strand
CAAATCTTTAAAAATATTGCATCTGGGATTATAGTGGAAACATATTGAGTGAAGACACCAGCTAATTGTTATCACTGTCATTCTTACGTAAGAAGTGCCTTTGGCTGCTTATGTGAAAGGAATTAGAACATAAATTCTTGACAACTTTAACACATGCTACCTGAATACCCATCTGCTTAGCTTAAGAACAAAAAAGGGGTTCATTAATGTAGTATTGAATAAATTAGACATGCTGCTATATGTGTTGAAACGCGTTACAATATTTAGCACCATTTTTTTTTTTTTAAACTGTATCTTAAAAAGCCTGCTGTATTTTTCATATGAAAACCAAACAGCAAATTGGATCTGCATCTAACAAAAGAAATTCATGTTTTGAAGTTGCGGAGTGGTGGCTGACCACTCATACACATGGGCTGACTAGAAATGTTGCTTAGAAACACCACGTTATCAAAGAGAACCCAACATCAGGTTGGAGTGTTTCCCAGACAGCCGGTTAGTGGTGATAATTTGCAATGGAAAATTCTAATATCTGTTCCAACATTTCTTTATTTTCTAGATCTTCTTACTTTTCCCTCTTTAGATTACTTGTCATTTCACTTTACAATTTTCTTCCAAACTCTGATTTGGAAGATAGCATAGAGGTATGTGAACTATGGTTTTGGATTGGTAAGTGCTTCAGCAAGTATTAAGAAAATGTTGTTCAGCAGAGCAAAATATATGGAAAATCCATGAAACTGCAGTGTAAATTAATATTATTGACATGAGGACTGACTTAGCTAGTTTTAAATGTATTATTTTCTCTGTATACCTTAATAGTCACCACTTACCGTGGACTTTTGTTTCTAAAGATCATAAAAGAATTTACAAATTTTGTAAAAATACAGGAATTATCTATCCAAACATTGCAATCATCTCCTGGGTAGAACAAGAGGATGATTTTATATTTTCAAACAGAAGAAGTTATCCAAGCAGGGCAACTGAAGAACTGCATTTTTCTTGTTCTGTGCAGGCAGGAATTAAGACTCTTCTCATACTCCAAGGCAATTTCACATTGCAATAGCCTGTTGTATGCTTCTCTGGTCCATGTCAGGACCAACAGGATCTGTCACTCCAACCACCACGGCTGGAGTTAGGAGGAAATGGGTCACACTGGGACATAGGGACAAAAGTAGTCTCCAAACAAGTTGGGTCCTAGATTGTTTAACTTTTATACATGTTTACAACTTGAATATATATGCTTTTGTGTATGTGTGTATATATATATATTGAACCTCCCCCACCCCCCAACCCTTGGAAGAACTGCTTCTAACCCAAAGCTGAGCCCCTGTGTTGACTCAGGGAGAGGAGTGCCATCTACTGAGTCTTCCACATGAGTTCACACTTCATCTGCCTGGGTTTCTTTCAAGGTCCTCAAGGGAAGTGCCCAACCAGATTGCTGCAACTTCTCTTTTTCTTAAGAAGAAACCTTTTTATTAAGCATGCGTTGCGAGTTGTTGGATTTCCCCAGCAGCCCTTCTTACTGCCAAACCCAAGTCTCTTTTAGGTCTTTTCCTACTTGCCTTTTTTTTTTTTTTTTTTTTTTTTTTTTTTTTTTTTTTTTTTTTTTTTTTTTTTTTTTTTTTTTTTTTTTTTTTAATTCAAAGGGAAACATGCAAAGTAGTGGCACAATAGTATCAAAGTTGGTGTACTGATCAAAACAGGTGGCAAGATGCAGCAACTTTTTTCTTCTCTCCTATCTTAAAATAGGACAGTTCTCTTCCTTGAAGCCACCATTGAATCATGTGCAGACAGACCTCAGCCATCTTCCTGCCCTTCATTTGCATTTCAAGTTTGCTCTGAAGAACAAAATAGAATTTTAGGTTTTATCGGCTAACGGGACTGTAGATGAATGACAGGAGTGTGTACGTGGGAAGTTTGAGGGACTACAGGTCTTGTGGACAATACATTATGTTTTCAAGGCCACACAGGGGTATGCATTTCCCCATCGCTGCCAGTTCCAGCGCAGTAAGCACAAACTGAAATGTTTAGGTTACTTACTTATAATATAAATGTCCCCTGCCAGAGATATCCTTCATGTAGGAAGGTGAAAATGAGTTGTGAAAACAGAGTGTAGAAAACGTAGATGACAACAGAATGTGAGAGAGATGCCACAGAAAAATAGTAGAAAAATGCAGATCCACATTTAAGATTTCTGTATACTCTAGAGTACTAAAAAAGAATTGGTACTGTCTATACCATAGATTAAGGTATATTAATGTTCCCAAAGGAAGTAAGGGGAGGTGAATTACCTGAAGGAGAACAATCAAAAAGCTGTGTGTCTGCACATGGCGGAAGACCTCACGTCTCTCATCGCTTTCCATATAGATCACACTTTGTCTCCAGTGTCCGAGTGCTAAGTCCCATGGTCACATCTTTCATTGCTTTTATTGTCCCGTGGGTACTGCAGCATGAGCAGTCACTGCCCTGGGACCACATCCTGACCTTGTGGTGCTCAGCTGTAGGGTGAAAAGCAACACTGGCGTCATACAGCCACCACTGGTCGACAGCCAGGCTGAATCTGCTCCCATAGCTGTCACAGAAAGAGACAGAAATTTCTCAAGGAAAAGAAAACAACTGGGTGATATCTGAGCAGAGGAGATTTCACTGTATTGTACTATAAGCTCACACTCCCAGCCGTACCATGGCGCAGATAGTGTTGAAGTGGCAGTGTCTAGGATAGCTTCATGATTGCATGAAATGCAGCACAGTCAGTGCTGTGTTGGTCTGGGATTAGCAGATATGCCAATTAGTGTGGTACTGATTCTGTTTTGCTTCATTCAGATGAAGCATGGATTCCTTCATAGTGCTGTGCTGAACTAAAGGAAATTTCAGCTTAGAGCAGTATTAGTTCAGGCAACTTTTTCCTGGGTTGATGGCATGATGTAACTATGTCTTCAGTCTTACTAAAAGAGAGGTTATCCAGTCAGGGAAGAAAAACCATCATACATACTCTAGATCACCGTTTATCCAGCTCAGGTTCTGGCTCTTATCACTTACCTCAAGGCATTTCCAGTGAATCTTTGGATTCAAAACTCGAGGTTAAAACAAAACAAACCTCAGTCATTTAAAATAACGCACAAATGCAGGGGGAATAATTGAGATCTGTGTACAGGAAGATGCCAAACAGAGACAGAGAGACAAAAAGTCAAACTGATGACAGCCTTGCTCACCAGAAAAAGTGTGGGTGACTCAGTCCTGAGCACGGCAATGCAGTGACTGGAGATGCGACAGCTACAGTCCTGTACTTCCCATGGCTCTGGCCTCATCCAGTGGTCTTAAATAACTGTCTGCCGCTGCTGCAGATTGATTTATCTCTGATGAGGGTTAGAACTGCTGTCGAGGAGAAGCAGAGTTTAGGCATATCTGTTTTTTAGAAAGGTAATCATAATTATTTTTTGTGCTTTTTAGCACATTGTGACATATGCATAACTTTGGAGAAGCAAAGAAGCCCATTGTACAATCATCATCATAGCATTTTTAGAGGGTCTGATTTCCTCTAAGGTCAATCTACACTTATATATATGCATACATGGAAGTAAATATATATATGCATATGTAGGGATATACACACACGCACATACCCATATATATATATGTGCATTTTTTGAACTTAGTTTGCATAATTATCGTTTTCCATTGGCTTCAGCAGAGAAGGCTTTACATTAAATAGAGCCTATCTGATCCTTGTGTTCATTGACGCTAACCTTGCTTTTGAAACGTAAATTCTGTATGTTCTATATATGCCCAAGTTTTGGCGCATCTGAATGATTTATGTCTATGAGGCCACATTCAAATTTAGTCATGTATTGAATAAAAGCTCCTTCTACAGACCAAAAAAAAAAAAAAAAGTGCTCAAGGAATAGCTAAGATATTTCAATACTTGGGGTTGTGACATATTCAAAAAATGTGTGTGTTTTTTGGCGGGGGAAGTTCCTGGCAATATCTGCCAACCTGGGAACTTTGTGTTGTGTGCAATCCTACCAGTTTTTTTATATTCACAGAATCCAAGTCATTGCAAAGACTTCTTTGATCAGAAGCAGGACAAATTTCTCTTAAACCATATATGTCTTTTTTTTTTTTTTCCCAATGAAATCAGAGTCCTTTTGCTGCAAGGGATTGACTTAAACAATAATGGTAGATTTTCAAGAAAATGACTAAAAAATATCATCTTCCCTTTAAAACTTAAAGCATTGGTGAATTTCTTAGTAATGCAAAAACCTTCTTTCTAGTACTTTCATTTCTGTTCCAAAAATTTCTGCATCTCTTGTGACCTTGCTCATGAATCACTGAAAGAACACATCATGCTAAGAATAATAATTTTTGAAACAATTTACAAATAATTTAAGATGTACAATAGATTGTATAGATTAGTATCATTGTTTAAGTATTTTAAAGTGCTTCTCTCTCACACATAATTTAAATTTTATAATATCAGTGCTAGAATAGCACGTGGTTCTTGCAGGAAATCACTAGGTGGTGCTATTACACATAGTCTGCCGAGTTATTTTTCTGTGTTTGAGCAAATGTTCAGTCTTGAGAAGAAATACATAAAGCACAACACTTTATTAGCAGGACTTTAAGGAGCAAAAGAGGCATTTGCTTTATGTTGCTCTGACGCCCTAAAGTTTTCAGACAAACTTGGTTCCTGCCAACCAGGCTTTGGTTGGACAAAGAACTCTGAAAGAAGAGATGTACAGTACCTATATACATTTCAGCCTCTGCTTTTTCAGTGTTCGTGCATGTATGGAAGTAAATATGTAAGGTAGAATATTCCCAGACTGTCCCTGACTTTTTAACTCTTATTGACTAGGAAGCTGACCTATAAAGCCCTGAGGCACTAGTGCTTAGAAAAGGGAAACATCAGTATCACAGTGAGACACTGATGGCTTTTCTTCTTAAACTGAATGATGTCATGTAGACATACTCACTCCAAATGAACCTGAACTATACATATCAGCAAGAGATATATGTCTTTTCTCTAAATGGATGCCAAATTCAGCACATAGGAAACAGCAGACATGTCCAGCTACCTTTCTTTTCCCCAGAAGAATAGCTGGGAAGAGAACTGGAGCCCTGGTTCCAGTTCAGGCACCGACCTGAGCCATCGGAGGAACCTCAGGTAGAAGAAAATTGCAAGAACAACCCAGGGTTGAGTGGCTGGACAGACTGAGAGTGGTGGTGCTTGGGCACATGGTTTCATGGTGGACTTGGCACTGTTAGGTTTATGATTGGACTCTATGAACTTAAAGGTCTTTTCTAACCTAAAAGATTCTGTGATTCTATGATTCTGTGAGAGAGATGGGTCATTTTCCTCCAAAAGTTTGGTCCTAGCTCAATCTTGCTGAAACTACATACTCCTTTGCTCTGCAATGTCTGTGTAAAATGTGTATAACATTTACATAGAAAATAATTATTTACTGTAATACTTGGTTGCCTGTTTGGTTCAAACGAATAAAGTTGGCACTGTGAATTTGCCAAAGACCACATTGGTAACCAGTTTAGTTCTGTATGATATTATTATTGGTTGCAATTTTATTTGTGGGACATGGGAGAGAGAGGAAGAATTTTAGCATTGTGAATAGAAGGTCTGAAAGGAAGAAAATACCGTTTTTAAGTTTATCTTTGTAGCTTTAATTCAGTCTCTTTCCATACGTTAATTATGATAGCCTGTAACACAGCTGACTAGAAATGAATTGCCTGTCTCTTACAAAGCTGCAAATTTTCAAATATAAGTTTTGGTTCTGGTGTTCAAAAATACCCCAATTTCATAATATTATGGAAAACATGTTTACAATTGAAACATGCCTCTGTACCAGTAGATTTTATTCCAAAATTGATATGGTATGATGGACCATGTTTAATTACAGAATATTTGGATCTTTTATTTTAAAAACACTGTCAACTCTGCTCTTTATTTAAACAAGTATGTATTTTTTTTCATTTTTGTTTCAGAATCGCAATTTTATTTAGTGCATCAGACAGGGTATGCACTTGCTTGAATGTTGTTTGGTGAAGATCATTCCCTGAAGGACCTTGTCTTATAAGCGTGCATGGACAAAGAGCCAGGAAGTGGCAGGAAAGACAAACAGCTTTCTGGCTCAAGAGGTGCAATGCCGTGCAATTTTACTCTGTGATTACAGTTCTCCACAGAGTTCTTCTGTAACTAAGCAAACATTATTTAAACCTACAGTTTTACTCTTGGCCACTAACTGTGCCTTCCTTAATTTTAGGGAGCTTAACATAGGATGCTGTTACAGATTTACAGGAATGCAACTGCTAACAGATACAACTAATACTAATTGTTGCTGTGTTTGAATACATGAAGATCAATTATTCTGACACATCAGTACTAGGTGTCTCAAACTAGGGTCTTCAGTTGGCAAACTCTTCTAAAAAAAAAACGTAGCTTTATTCTCTCATATACTCCTAACTTGTAAATAATAATAATAATAATAATAATAATAATAATGATGATGATGATGATGATGATGATGATGATGATGATGATAGCAGCTAGTGTCCTAGAGGTGTCAGGCAGATATATTCACTCATGTCTGGGAATAACGCAGTTACTGTGGTGACAGGCTGGACATACTGCCCAGAAGGAAATTAATAATCCTATACTCAGCACATGACTTCATGCATATTGAGTGAAGAAGGCAAGGAGAATAAAAAGAATGAGTCAAGGTCCTGTGCAAAAATAGGAGGTGGTGCAGTTTACTATTTTGTACTGCCTTGTGATGTATATTCCCAAAGTGGGATGAATTAAGGTTTCATGGACAATGCTAATTCTGTGGTTTGTAATTTTTTGAGTGGTAGGTTGTGTAATACTGATGTCTTTTGTATATATGTGAATGTATTCATTAAGAAAATATAATTCTGAAGCTATATTATAGTGGATGTGTGTGTTCAGCCAGATGTGTGTCCATCTACATTACACAATGCAATGTAGATTCAGAATTACATTTTATTAATGAGTATATGGAAAAACTAAACCTAAAACATCCCAGGAATAGTACTAGTTTAATGCGTTTGTCTAAAATCTAATTTCATAACAAATGTTTTCTGTTCAAAGAAGATTTCTATGAGAAAGAAGTGTCAGTCTTGGTACGAAAAAATAAAAATCTTCATGCTAACGAGGACAAAGCCCAGCCCCCTTTCTTTGGACTGAGGAGGAAAAAGCCTCAGCCGTTAGAGATCCTGAGCTTTCCAGCTTATTGAAGCAAAGAAAAAAGTTTCAGACATGACTCCTCTCCCCACACACCTTATTCATTTTTTTCTCCAGATGCTTGTAATGGAGAGGAAAAATGAGGAGAGGAAAGATGTAGTTATCTAGCTCAGTTAAATGTGGCTAGCTGGTTCCAGATTTTCCTCATTTCTGCCCTTTCATTCTGATAACACTTGCACATTCATTTGTATTTCACGCAGGCCCTGGAGACCTGTAATAACGATAAGACTGTATATTGTGCAGCTGATGGATTTTTTTTGGTGTGAGGTGCCTTGTTTGCCCCGCACAAAGTAAACTCTGTTCAAACAAATGTGTGTATTAAAGTTTTCAAGCCACACTACGAGTGGTAACAATTTGGACAGAGACCAGCAACTTGAATGAATACTTAAAATTTCTTGCTTGTCATTGCTATTGTTATTCGAGACCACATTTCCAGAGGTTGGCACTTATTAGTCAAAATATTAAGGACTACATTGTGTTGTCAGGAGTAACTTTAATCTATTATAGGGGTAGGCTTAGGGGGCACTACTATTTAGAGAGACAGTTGTGAGGTGTTACGTCTGTCTCCTGATTTGTAGTAACTTCTAGTAGGAGTAATTGATTGCTGGCCTTTATATACATGGGTAACTGTGCACATATGGTTAGCTATTCTGGCATGCAAGTGAAAAATGGATCCACTGCTTGTCTGTATGCTCCACAAAGGGAATATGGAGTGTAGTCATGTTACAAAATACTCCGCATCTGGAGTTAAGGCAATAGTTGCTCACAAAGGGGTGCAAGTCACACAATAGGCTACTTTTCAGTAATTACTCTTGAGTTATTTAAGCCCCAAGTGCATATAAAATGAATTAAAAGAAATAAATTTGAGTTGAAGGTATTATATCCCTCTCCTCTTAATTTCTGTGGAAACCTTTAAAAAGTCCCAGCACCCAGCTGTTTTGGAGAAACAAACCTAACAGCACTGAGCTAATATACATGAACCAGAAAGAGAGATTGGCTGGTTTCAGTTCAGTCACAGACTGAAAGCTCTGCAAAAAAGTGGATGAAAACAGACCCAAAAAGAACATAACTAAGCAACATGGAAGATTCCAAAATGCTTTCCTATTGTGGCTTTAGTAGGTAGGATTTTTCTCTCTTTTTCTTTAGGAAATCTTGATTTTTATCATTCTCTAAAAAGTGCCAAGCCTGAAGAGCTGTGTGCTAAATTTTTTTGCTTTCTACCTTACTTGTTACATCACACAATCCATCTGGAACCTGTATTTTTCATTTAGTTTATGAACCTTTTGTGGCAAGGACTTTGATTCTTAATCATCAGTAAAATTTTCAGTCCCATACAGATAATGCACATTTAGAAAAAGATTTTGTAAACAGTATAAACAGTATTTGCTTGCTGAAGTAAGTGTGATGCTGGCATGACGATATGCTTCCAGATGAGTGATCATAAAATTATAGCTGGACTTTCATCCTATGCTTCACTGCATGTCTGAAACATACATATCTGACACCATCGCTGCAAAGGTGGCATGTGAAAGTGCTGCTCAACTGGTAAAAGTGAACTGACACAATCCCAGAAGTGTGGCTTTGAGATGTGTGTGTGTGTGTGTGTGTGTGTACATCTTGGTGTGCAAGCCTGCTTGGCGTGATACTCTGGACATCATACTCAAGATTCTTACTGTGCCTCAGCAAGTCCAGATCAGATTCCTTAGGGCCTCGAAGTCTAGTTAGGATTTTTTTTCTCTTCCCATAATTTACTGCCAGTGGTGAAGATGCAGAGATACGTAAGCCGGCATGTATAGCTCTTTCCTAGGATCTGCCAAAAACGGTCTCGGGAGTGGTCCCAGATTGAAAGGAGGCCTTCTCATTCCCCATGGGTCATGTCTTTACATGTGAAATAAACATTGTCTTGTCCTAAGTGTATTTCTGGGTTACATCTCTGTGCCATCTTCTGTGCAGCCTGTTCCAGACAGAAAGTCATGTTTACTTCTAACACATGTATTTTCATTCTAAAAGCTATTTTTTCCACAAGCTACAATAAACGACCAGAAATGGATGAAACCTGTAATTTTTGATGAATGTCTGTTCAAGTTAATACCTCATGTTATCTTTGTCTCCTTTGCCCTTTCTCTGCATTTCTCCCCTCTTTTTTATTCATGAATGATATTTGTCATGTCCTGTCAAACACAAGATTACATGGATTTTCTAGGGAGGAATTTTAGCTTTACTCAACTGTGCAGTGAGCACTGTATTTTTATGTACATAACATAAAATTGCATAGCAATAAAAATCTATGGCATTCGTTCTCACTCGGGCTGTAATTTGGTATGAATATGAACTTTTTACTTTGAATGACGATATATATGGCAAAGTGAGAACTCGACATGTGTGTCACATGCTGCCATTTGCTGTGGTCCTGATTCCTGAAATGGCCGTCTCGCTCTGCCAGCCAGATGCAGAGGGAAGGGCCCTTTTCTCTCTTGCATTTTTCATTTCTCTTGCAGAGATTCTTACCTGAAGGTAAATTCTTTACTTAAGCTGCAATTGTGGTTAGCCATTTGTGAAGAGGAGTATGAAAACTCCTTTTGTTTCTTCACAGGCCTGTTAAAGATTTTTCTGCGGAACACTGAAAACAATTGAGTTATTGTGGACTTTTTTAAATGCCACTTAACGGCTTTGAGAGTTTTGCTGTCTTTCCTCATTCTAGCTATAGGGCCTCTATAAAAATATTGCTTGCACTAGAACTTGCAACCAAAACTAGGTTCATCTCATCAGAGTTGGGATTTAATTTCCAGCACGGAAATCAGCTTGCTTTTGTAACTCCACAGTTCTTTTGGCTGGGGGGAAACTGAATTGTAAATGGGAACCAACAGATTTTGAATCAATCCATGGAAACTGCACTGAGTTTTATATTAAGATTTTTAATCAATGTGAAAAGACAAAGATGTATATGGCTGAAGAATAGCTCCCAGGAATGATTCCACTCTTTTCCTCTTCCTATATAAGTGGTAGGCTCTTGAATATCTTTCTGAATAGAAGTTAGGTGCCCACGTTTAGTCCTTCAAAGTGACCATCCAATACAAAAGGTTATTCAAATTATCACTGTTTTTTATCCAGTGAGCTGTATCTTGCAGGGCAATCATTAGATATACAGCCTATGCAAATCAACTAATCTGCAGCCTGTGCTGGCTTCGGACAGGTCAGAGTGGGATTGTCTGCTCTGTATTCCCTCGGAGCCCTGGAGATCAGTGTTCAGAGACACCTGCATGTGTCTCCATGGATCTGGATGAGGTCCAGGTCTGGACAGGCTTACATATTTACCTTTTACCGTATTACCTTTTTCACAGCTGATAGCAGAAGTGGTTTAGATAACTAGAAGGGTTGGACACCTGTGGAGCTGGAGAGCCCTGTGAGGCACTGAAATTGCAGATTTTCTAAGTGAAGCTCCAGTACCGAGAAGTGGGAAACACTGCTTTCCGTGATGTAATGCGTAACAACTGTGAGTCATTATCAATTTACAGTGTTCCTCTATACAGTATTGTGATTTCACAGTATACTCTAGAAGGTTAGGGTTAGGAAAATAATAACATTGAAATAACTTTGATTTGATCAGGACAAATCTGAAGGCAAATCTTATGATTAAAAAGAAAGGAGTTTCAAAGCTAATAGTTAATGGTTTTATTTGAATTAGAATCCCCTAAGATTTTGTACAGAGGTGTTTATATACATTAAATATGATTGATGGCTGATGTTCAACAGATTATAAAAGAAGAGTGGACTGGCTTCTGTGAGCTCTTTTGAATAGAAATGTGAATTGTAGCACTAGAGAATGGATGGATTTCCACACTGTGGGTATTGTGCTTTTGATTCCTGCTTATCCAGGCAGAGAACTTCATGCTGTTGGTGATGAGACCCTTGCCTTAAAACTTCCATGGCAAGCCTCTCACTTTTCTTACCAACAGAAAAATGGCAGATTCCAGGACTAGCCTGTGACTAAGGACATCTTTGTTTCCCAGAACAAACTGACCAAAAAATCCCCTATGAGCTAGTATGCATGAAGTCTCTTTCTCTCTGTTTCCTAGCAAATTAAACAGCTTTGGAGCACAAAACCAGGCACCAGAACTCAGTTATCTATGCTGTCAAATTGTTAGGCTGGTCACAGGCATGGTATTTGCCTGAGTTAACTGGAACTCTCCCAGACAGTTTCCGGACAGACATGGGAAGTATCCAACCATCTTGCTTTGGAGGGTAAGAGAGCTGAATATGGACACAGATCGTTCCAATTTTGTTGTCCTCAGCACCAGAGAAAGGTCCTGGGCATGTTTGATTTTGCGGAGATGTCAGTTGGGCTAATGAGTAGAGCTCACCTCCTGTATTGAGACTGTACTTGGATGCCTTGATGCAGCTTGATATACCTGAGAGACCACATGTCCCAATATGCATTCTACGCTATGGCTTTAACTTCAGAGAAAATGCATGGCAAACAGCTTCACTGTACATAGAGTGGGAATCAGAGGTGCCTGAGGTAACATCAACCCTAAGTGATAAATCTACCTTACTTACTATCCCAAATTATGAGGCTATATAGCAGTGTTTATACTGGACTGAACTCAGGTTAAGTCCTTTTTATGGTGGCACTTCCAGTTTTTTTTCACCTGGTGTTGTCTTAGATATGTCTATATTCATGACATATAAATATGTCTGTATTCAAGCTTTAACCATTCCTCATGTATCTTGTCAAAAGACTGTTTCCGCACTGTTTCTGCTCAAGGAATTACCTGGCATACAGTTGTTCAATAGGAAGGCTTCACTAACTTTCTAGAGAGCAATTGCAAGATACTTTTATGCCTATTACATGAAAGATACCATATACAAGAAGTCATGGTTGTATTCCTCCTACCTTTTTTATCAACTGTAGCCTATTACTGATTACAACGAAAAGCTTAATGAGTCTGGCATACTGATTCTGATCTCTCTGAAGAACAATATTTGGTTCCCATTTGTCTGATGCTGACACAACATCCCCCCAAAAAAAACTGCCTACAGAAACATTCAAACTTTGGGCAGTGGGTTAAAAAGGCAGTGGGGCTGGATTCACATCTGAATGTTTTGCTTGTTCTACCCCATGTAATGTGAAATTTAAGCTTCAAGTCCAAACGCCTCCATACTTTGTCAGAGTATAAAGTAGGTCCTGAACTTTGCTGTTCAGACCCGTCTCCAGTTAAGAACACAGTTTATTCAGGGAATGTTGTGTATGAAATCACTCTTGGAATATGACACAAAATCAGAGGAAAATTATATTATTTTAAATACAAACTGGGCAAGAAATAAATTGTTCCTGACCTGTTTCTATTAAGGAGCTCAAACTTGATTAATTCTTGGCCTAGATGTTCTCTTACCTCCAGCAATTACATGCCACTATTACAGTGATTATTTTATAAAAGCTAATAAACACTATCTGGAGTTAATATTTGCTCCTGAGGAAAGTTTGCCAAAAGCTTAGAAGAAGTTTACAGAAGATTTTGCCCATTAGGTTTGTGTACAACATTTGAAATGCCAAAATCCTTTTAGCATCATTAATCACAAATATGCAATGTAAAAACAGTTGTACCTAATAAAGCTGTAATCTGATACAAAAATAGGCAAACCCTCAGGAATTTAACACAATAGGCCAAACATTGTCCATTCCAAATGAGTTCCAGTAATGCCACTATTGACTCGGCTTTGAATAGCCTTCTGCTCTTTTAAAACAAATATATATAGATAAAACAGGATTTTATTTTCTACAGTACAGATGCAGCTGTTATTAATCAATTCTTTCACAAAGGACACTGGCTAATGCAGTCCAGGAAAGCTATTTTGTCCAGCTTGCTGCAACTTCTTCCTTGTCCTCTAAGCTTACCGCTTGCTCTGTCTTGATGTCACTGGGGTTCTGGCTGCCCTTGACTCATGAGTTGCTCATGTGTAGGGCTCTCCAGGGGCTGTGTATGTCTGGCCATGGGGGAAAATGAACCGTCTCTCCAGACTTCTGACCACGGTATAGAGCAAATGTTGTGGGGGACAGAGTGTTGTCGTGCTATGGTACTGCCAGAAAAGGGAGCTGAGGTGGTGGTGTGAGGGAGCTGGGTTGTGTAGGAGCAGATGTATTGCCTCCCTGAGTTTTATCCCTGCATAGTCGCTCCCAAAAACCTGTAGCTCCAAGTATCAGAGGGGAAGTGACATTTTAGCCAACAAGGCTTCAATCCCTTGCCTCCTACTGTACTCACCTATTCTGTGGCCATCTCAGTTTAACTGAATATTGCCTCCAGCGATCATTTATTATTATGGACCGTATTTTTCAGTTTTACTTGGACTTGCCTATTAAACCAAACACACTTAAGAATGAAAGCAGTACGAGTTTATTCCAGCCAGGCAATGGGTTAAGCTCTTAAGTAAAAAGTTGGGAAGACGTTTACAAAAAAGTAAATAAAACATCAGTTCAGTCGTAGAATACGCACACAATAAGATCTGTTCTTATTTGTTTAGTCCCACTCATCTTAAGCTGTGTGTCAACAGACCACTGTTCACCTCATGGTCTGAATGCTGGACCTTTTCAGGATCTAGATTTAAAGGTAGTACAGAAGCCTGATGGGCTTCCCTTCTGAGTTCATCCTTCCTTATCAAGATGACATTCTTTCTGCCCTTTTCTTCCTCCCTCTCTCTTGCTTTTTAAAATAAGTTTCCTTAGATAGAGAGCAACATATTTTGATAACTCACATTTTTTCTTAGCCAATGGCAACATAGTTTTGACAGCTCATAAGCCAAATTTGGTTTTAAGAGTTATTTTGACTTGGCTATCTTTCATTCTCAGATTCTGACTCTCCCTACTTCTCACCTTCTCCAAGTCTGCTGCTGAAGCCTTAATTAGCTCATTTTTCTCTGGTAACGATAGTTTAAAAACTGTCTTCACAACATTCCATGAATTAGATATGATAAAAATTATTATTTTTGCAATACTGTTGTTATTCCCACAGTTCAGATATTGGAGACCTCGTGCAGCACATTAATAATGTGGATGATAGACTGTTAACAATGTGCATTGTCCAAGCTAATTCCTTCCATGCCTTTTTTTCTGTCATAAGCATGTCCTGTGATTTCAAGAGAGATGGGAAGACCGGATCCCTCTCCTTCTGATACTGACAACAAGAAATCAAGAGCAATGGTGCATTGCCAGGCTCTTCTTGCATGAAGAAGGAAGTGAAAACCTCTTGTTTGGCTGGGAAGAAGGCTGATACAGTCAGCTACAATTCTCATCCTTTTTCATTTTGCAGTCACAGTTGGAGATACCCGTTCTGAGGAGCTTTATGGCTCTTCTCTCCTGATAAACATGAGAAACTTGATGCATGGGAAAATGGGACTTGATGATAGCTTGACACTTTCACACCTTGAGAATCAAACTCGTATCTGTCAGAGGCGCATGCTATGAATATGCTGATGAAACATATCCCACACAGAACACATCACAACCCTAGTTAAGAGGCTTTATATTTGTCTACTACAAGTTATTCTTTCATCCAGCCTGCATCAAAGGGTTCTATAATAAGGCTCTGACCACATCATAAGGACAACGTGGAGCAGATGATTTGACACGTGAGAATATGACTACACCTAAAACCTCCTTCCATGTTGCTGGCCCTGGGACAGCACTAACTTACAGTATCGACACTTGTGTCTCCCACACAGTCTCCCAGCATTTCAGGCATAATAGCGAGAAGCCTTCTTTTACACCTTTGTGGATATGATGAAAGCTTTAGCCTATCTGATGTGCACACAGTTATCTGTATTACTTGGTCAGCTGGAAGGGCTATCCAGTAGTCAGTCACCAATAATTGACGCTCACCAGCAGTTATGTAAATTCAGCTGTCAGCCACAATCAAAAGGAACTGATAGAAAGCTGCTCCATTACAAGTCCCCCATTTCGAGCATTTAACATTCTTCCGTAGAGTTGAATTTTGGTCTGGAACAGTGCAGTAATGTGAGTTGATAGCAAGCTGGGAATAAGCCAGAAAGTGAGTGCTTAACCCAGAACCAGCACCTCTGGGAGTAAAGACTTCAAGAATCAGATGTTCTGCATTTATATTGCTTCCAACTTCATACTGGGGGAGGGAGAGAGATGATGGAAACCATCAATAAGTTCAATTTTAATTTCTTCTTTAACATTTCTTTTTCCACACTTTATCCAGTTGGGAATTTCAACACAAAACCTAGGACCATGTTCTTAGCCTCACAAGCTGCAGACTAAACAGTTAATGAAATACAGCTCTAATTTTAGAAATATCAGTTCATTTGGGGTCTGTCTGGCAGGGACAATGGTGCTAGGAAGCTACAACTGGAACGAACCTGGAACAGACAGCAATGATGTTTTTTGTTTTCTATGTGTGAGACTTCAGATTTCAGGCCTGCCAAATATCACGCATTCCCACATTTTAACCAAGTGTCACACACTCAGCCAGGCTTCAGGGATAGATCATGTTGGTCATCAGGAAATTGTGTGGTTCTTGCCCAGTCTTATCTGAGATATGGTCTCTATCACATTTTTAATAGCACCAATCCCTTAAGGCATTATTTTCTCTGAGATTTTACTGTCCACATTGTAGGCAACACGCATCTTGTATCCTCACTGAGACATATTTCTTTTCCCCCATAATTTAAACCAGAAACCATTTGATACTGAAAGGACATGCTTGCTTTTAGTGCATGAAAACATAATAGAGAAACAATATTCTTGTTTTACATAATGCATTTCTCTATTTGAGTCCCTTGCTCTGTGCAGTTCCGTGGATGAAGAAATATTGCCCCGTTTGTTATTTGTATTGTTGTGGCACCTAAGAGTGACAGTTCTTAACTCCATTATGCTTCACTGCACAGAGAGAATAGGAAGATCTCTTTCTCCGAGAGCTTGCAATTGAAATACAAGGCAAGAGGCAATGGGTGGATACAGATGGAGAAGCCTGGAGAAATGAGAATAAAATACTGATTGGGACGATGGAGAAAAGAAGGAAATATCACAGCTTACCCAGTGCTTAACTGCCATCAAGTCTTTGGTTTCAAGGAATGTAATGAAGTCATTTTTGGATGTTTGCTGGGAGACTCTTTCAAGTTAAACAGCAGTACAAATCAGGCATCAGAACACTTTTGTACCATCATTGAGTTTAAGACTGTTTGTCTAACATGATTTATGAACTACTTAATGCATTCTGAAATCCATGGTGTAGCAATGAAGAAACCACTTCAGAGGTGGTGCAGTTGAATGTATTTACATTGCCCACTTGTAGCTCTGCCTCCAGAGGCGCTCTGTATAGCCAACGGACAAAGGAAAGGTCCTCCAGGGTGGCAAAGCACCCATGTTGAATGTGTAAAACCAATCTGAAGTAGAAAGCATGAATAACCCTTGTAAGAACGCGTATTAAAGGGTATTGACAAATACTGAAATCTTCCACGTATTTCCCTTTCAAATCCTTCTAGGAATATCTCACCAGAATATTTATAATCTGCTCAAGGGTATAAAAATAACATAAATTAATAGCAACTTCTAAACCAAATTAGACTATTTAGTTTACCTGGAATACATTAAAGTGATTCCACAAGCTTTTAGTGAAGGCTTTAGAAAAGATGTTATTCTACTCACACCATTCTGTTCATAGCTTTTTTTTTAGGTTATATCTAGGGGTCTGCTCTCTGCTGTCTTCTTCCAGACATCTATTTTGGCTGATTTAAATGTGAAAAAGGAAAAAAAAAAACCCACCATAGAAATTCCTACTTGGTTTTGAAAAATGAGGTGTCATGTATACTTTAATGTAATCTTCGTATGGTTCTCTTTGGCGTGTTGATGACACTTGGGTTTCATACAGTGTACCACAGCGTTTCAGTTTACAAACCCACTTGTTTGGCTACAATTGGTTATAAAAATTCTAAGAAAGTGCTGCAAAAGAGCAAATTTGCAATCTGGAGAGAAGGAAGTGACAATGATGTACTTCAGGCGAGATGAGGTTGGATACTTGAAGCACATACACTGTGAAAAGACCTTAGACAGCAATTTTGCTAAATAATAGATTTTCTTTTTTTTTTTTTTTTCCTTCTGCCAATACTTGCTCATTGTACTTCTCTATCTTTTGGTGTCTATTAGTGGAAGTGTCAGATCACACCTTGTACATAAGGAAGATGTCACACTTCTTAAATTCATATATATGCTGTTGGCTCCTTTTTCCATCCAAGAGCTTGGTAATCATGTTGCACTGGAGACATGAGGGCTTGTTTTCATGATGGCTTTCAAGCAATACCCCCTGAAATATATGGCCTTTTGTATACGAAAACGGCAGTTTACACAGTTGTGTAGCAAAGACCGTATTTTCTTACATTTAGGAACAAAGACATGTCAGGCTTTATTGAGCACATCACTAACTATATAACTAGCATTAAACACTCTATTTGCAACTGTTGCTGTGTATTTTGTGTGTGATTATCACCCCTAGATCTGCATCCTATAAAAAGATATTTCTGTTTGCTTAATTATAAAGCTCTTTATGAACAGGCTCATCTGTAAATAGCTTGGTGCAGCTGAAATAGAAATATAATTATAATGAAGGCAGATGTTTCTGAGATACTTCTCATGAAACTTGTTCTGAATATACAAAGGAGGAAGGCTTTTCTAACCGGTGGAGTGTAGGCCAAATGTGGCCTAATCATCCAAATGTGAGGGGGGAGGGAGGGTTTCACTTTGGGGCCAAAATCTAAATAATGATAATAACAGCGGTAACAACAGCAACAACAACAACAACAATGATAATGTTCTTTCTAAAACCACATGCAACTGCCCTCTCCCTTGGTAAGCATCTTCCTTCCTGAACCCTGAAGGGGCAAAGAAATAACTTTTGTAGCTTATCTCTATGGACTAGCTGCCCGAAAATGCTGGACTTTTCTTCTGCAATACTTTGTTAGAGACTGATGAAACTCTTATGGAGCCACAAATTTTAGGGTCATTTGTACACAAATATAGCACTTTTGCCTGCCCCATTGTCTCTGCATGTGCTCTTAAATTATTTAAATCCTGTCAGTGAAATAATGAGATGATGATTTTTCTTTTTTTTTTTATTACTTAGATATCCAAGAACTCATATAGCCGCTGAATCCTATTTCCAATGGAATTATACTCTTTGGAAAATCTCATCTTTCAGTCAAACCACAGGCTTCCTTCCCCCTCCCTCCCCTTCATCACTAGCAGTAAACGCATGTGCTGGATGATAGCTGTTGATCCAAGCCTGCAGTCCTCACTTCAGTGGAGGTGTCATCCTGATCACCTCTCATTTATCTCAACTTTAGTGACTCACCAGCACAGCCAGTCGCTGTCCCAGTCACCTTATGATAAGGCAGCCTGGACAGATACAGCTGTCTGGTGGGCTCATGAATTAGAAATGGCCAGTTTAGTCCAGGATGAAGGACCACAAACTAAGTTATGCTGTGGAATAGCACCCTCCAGCCCAGCCCAGTCTCATTTAACTCACAGCTTGTGCATGGGAGAGACAGTCATCAGTCTTCCTCTTCCTCATCGCAGTCCCCACGACTGAATGAGGGAGTTTGGAACTGGGCTGCCTTAAAATGGGGAGGGGAGAGTGTGAAGCAGAACACACTGTTAAGGATGATTTGAACTGAGCCAGTAACACTCCTGATATCCCTGTTGTGAATATCTTTCAAATATAAACTTAGGCATCTTATTAAAGTTTACAGAAATGGAATAGGAGCATTTGTACAATGAGACATAGGGATCTGATTTAAAAGGAACTTGGTGATTTTAAAGGACTGCAGGTCAGTTTTTTAATATGACTTTAGGTAGCCTGTAGTAATTTGTTTTACTTCCCCCCTTTGGTGGCAAACTATCTGTCTCAAGGTAGCCTCACTTGGAGGTACAGAATTGGAGACTGCTTCTCCTTTGCAGGCAATGTATCCTTGAGCATAAGGGAGCTGAATCCAGTTCAGAGTGATTCCTCTTGAGATGTAAACAACTGTACTTCCTTCTTTCCCTTGTGCTGAACAACTTCACTGTGCCAATGTCAACTACACCTACCATGCCATGACCTGGCTGCTGTGATTATCTTTGAATAGTCCACTGCCACTGCTCAGTGCTTTGGAAGAAACATTCATTACTAATGTATATCAAGCATATTTCAGTTTAAGAACACATCATAGTTCTTATTTCAAAGGTTAGATCCCAGGTTGCTCCTCTGCAAAACGTGCACTGGACAGACATTTTCTAATCTTGTTGGAGAACTTTGCTCTGTATTTATGGTATTTAATGGAGAAATAACAAAATATCTGGTCTTTCAGTGTATATGCATCACTTCTATTAACAACAACAGAGATTACGTATGTGCTGAGGATGAGAATGAAGCTCTCAGACTGTACATACTTGTGCCTGAGGCCAAGCCTTGGGGTCTAACAAATCAGCCTGGCTTTCTGGTCTTTTCTGACCCCAAGGGACTCAATGTAACTTGTCTACACATATGGGATGGGAAAAGAAAGAAAGAAAAGATGTTGCACTTTGCCAGAAAAGAAGTATTCAGCAGTAACTCAAATATAGGCACTGAGATTAAAATTGATGGAGTTCTTGATGCCACAGAAACACATTCTATTAATGAAATGAACAATCATTTTCAGTTTTATGCAGAACAAATGCACTAAGAAAGGTGATGACAAATATTTCTGCATTAGGAATGATATATATTCTGAAAGACAAATTACCCAATTGTTTCTCATTTATTAATGGGAAACTGAGGCATGGAGATATGATTTGCATGAGATCTCTGTTTTTCTCTCTTACACGCACAGAGGTACACACAGAATCTCTGAAGGAGAATGAGAGGTTTCTTAACTTTTGACTCCTTTGCAAAAATTCATTTTTCTACATGTGTTCTAAACTGTTCAACGGCATTTCTCCTCAGATTCCTTTATCTATAAAAATGCTCTCTGCAGAACTCCTGCTAATAGAATCTGCCAAGTCCATGGCAGTCATTTAACCTACCAGCTGTGAGGAGTACCTAAAGCATCTCTTTGCATCTCCACCCTCACCTTTTTGCCTGCTTATTACCGTCCTTGTTAGCTTATTTCTTCTGAGAAATTCTACTGGAAATTGTATCCTTATACAATGAAGGTGTGAAAGGTTACCCTGCCTGCAAACGAAATGAAACCATGTAATGGCTAGCCCTTGTCCTGATTAGGGAATAAGGTAGAAAACATTGTATTTGAATTTGGACATACCTGAAAAGTGTCTGGAAGTCGCTTTCACTGAAAGAGGAATATTAGCTGTCTTTCACATTTCCCCGTAGTTGCCTCTCTAAATTGACACTGAGACATCGTTGCCTTCATTAGCTCTTTCATTCTCTTATATCATGAATATCATTTGGTTTAGACTAGCATATTAGTGAAAAAAAAACCAAACAAAAATATTTGATCAGCTAACCTTGTAGTTGGCTACAAATTCAGAAGTATAGGACAACACCCTATGTTGTCAATTTTGAAGAAAACCTAAATGTGTCTGACTTCTTAAAATGTTTTGCTGTCATTTTTGTTTTCCAGTTTCCTTTGTTTTCTTACTTTTGTTGTGCTGATAACTGAACAGAAATGGAAGAACTTCAGAAATATCTTTCATGTAATTAACAGCCCAGTTTTGCAAAAGTGTGAAATTGGGAGAGATTTTTAAAATAAAAGGTCATCCTTCTGAGGTAAGCCTATTACTATTTGTTCCCAAGATGCACAGAGGGACATGAAGGAAGATAGAACTACACAGTTTCTGGATTACATTGTCTTCTTTAAAAGAAGACATAAATGGTCTTTTATCACTTACAGAGACTGCTGTGCAACATCATTAACAAATCTGTGCTTTTCAAAAACAAAACAAGTAAAAATCCCTTCAAAACACTGAAAGATATGTCCCTCTATTTCCCCTGTATCACAGAAAATCAGTTTTCCAGATCTAGAAGTTCCTCATGTCTAGACCTGTCTAAAGTGATGATGATTTCAGGCATCAGTTTCTCAGTTGACTCCTCATAGCCAAATCTCTGATCTATATAATGTCTGGATGACGGCATAGATGTGCTTGTAAGACTGTGGACTGAATCACTATTCCTTTACCTAAACAGGTATTCCTGATACCAATAGTGGCTACTGTGGGTCGTACGTTGCACTGAATCGTCACATACCCAGCTGGGTACCAGCCATAGCTGATACTAGTGCTCGCTTAGCCAATGCATCAAGGGTTAAGGGTCATAAGATGGATGTGGAATGAGAGGAAACATGGTAGGACAGACAATAAAACTATCAAAGTGCCTTTAGCAGTGCATGTGTGACAACAGTGAAATTGTGGATAGAGGTGTAGTTGTCCCAGTACTGAAAAACCGAAGGCCTTATTATGTTGACTGCTCATTTACTTGAGGTACAGCTGACTTAGAATCATAGAATTGTCTAGGTTAGAAGGGACCTTTCAGATCATCGATTCCAACCATTAACCTAACACTGCCAAAACTACCACTAAACCATGTCCCTAAGCACCACATCTACCCATCTTTTAAATACCTCCAGGGATGGTGATTCAACCACTTCCCACGAATATCAAAAAGCAGATATTTTCTCCATATACTCAATATAGATTATTGGAGTTAGAGGAGTCATGTATTGAGGATGAGTCACATATTTTGTCTTGTTTTGTTTTTTTTCTCTCTCCCTCTGAATAACTAACTGAACATTTTAAAAGAAGACTATAATAAATGATGTATAATGAGCTTTTCAGCAGTTTTGGAGAAAGCGATTCATGCGAAATAGTATCACACTGTGATTTGTGAATGTTTTTATGTATATTCAGCAGATACCTAAATCATGTAAATAACGAGCTTGTTCCCCTAATGTATTTAGTAATTTTGTTTGAAAAATCAATGATTTTTTTTCTTGACTTGTAATCTGTATGCAAAAAATATCCAAACCCCGATGTTAAACTCTGTGGACCTTTGGATTCTTTTTATGCCAGTGCTTCTTTGTATTGGTTTTACAATGTGAAGCGGACACAAGTTAAGAAGGATTTGGAATATGCTGTTAGAATAAAGAAGCCTGAGGGTAATTAAATTAGGCGTACGTTTTGGGGTCAACTCTTAAGTAAAGAGAACTTCAGTTTTCTGTGCAGTGTCCTTTCACTCGCCATGTATAAAAGAAAATTCTAAAGATATTGATTGTGTTATATTATGCATATTATTATTATATTTCATTTATTTATCTATTTATTCTATATAATCTTCTAATACTAACACTATACATTGGTTATATAATATACAATTATACTAATATAATATTTATATTGTTCTATACAATATAGTATGCATTACAGCATATAATTATATAATATTCCAGATACTGATAAATCTACATGAAGTCAGATTTTTACCACTGTAAAGCTACCGTAGCAGGAAGGTTTGTCTGAAATCTGTCTGAAAAGTTATATCCTGTAAAGAAAACTCTTTCACCAAGGAATCTGTGAGCTACAATTGTAAATTTTTTGCACTTGTAGGACACTTCAAGGAGATAGGATCTGGACCACAGCCTTCAGTGGTAATGGGCAGAGCAGCTGGGAAGGGGACAAATCAAAGAGGTTTTACAGTGTGGGATCAGGAGGATTGCAACAGCTGGGGAGGGTCAGGCAGGTTATGACATTTGGGGGAACTGTTGGGTAGGGAGCTCTTCGGTGAGGAAGGATGAGAGTTATGGCAGCTGGAACTGAGTTGGCGTTGAGACTTATGATCAGGAGGAATTGGGAACAGTATAGCATCTGGAAGCTGATCAGGCAAGGGGCTCATATCATCTGGGGGATCAGGAAGTACACAACAGCTGGGAAGGGTCAAGCAAATACCCAACACACATGGAATTGAACAGCAGGGCCTGGTGCCACATACGGCTTCTCACATTGCTTTTTTATGTATTGCTGCTCTCTACCTTTCTGTAAATTTCCCTTAACTCATGTTCATAATGTGACTTTGTGCAAAATCACAGAGGTAGAAATAAACAATATGAACTCCTACTAAGAAAAAAAAAAGTGGATAGCCCTTCCCAACCACAAGGTGGCTTGCCAAAGTCCATGTAATTCTAATTACTGGCTAGTGAAAGATTTCCTTCTTCAACCCTATTGCACCCACTGCCCTACCAGCTGAAAATTTTTATGAAGTTTTTTCCAGGAGCTCAATCAGCCACAGGAGATTATCTTTCTTCTCCAGTGGGAGCTTAACATGTGGAGGCTTGATTTTTGGTGATATTGCTCAGTGATACTGAATGGACTTCATAGCAGGTGCTGTTGGTGCAGGAAGAACAAGATTCCTATGTCCTGCTTGACTTACACCAGCTCTGGCTGAACTGCTGTTTTGTCTGTTACTCAACAATTTGTTTACTTAGCGCTTTCTCTGCCTCTATTGCATTATTAGATGCCACAGGTATAATTGTACCTTTGTCAATTTTCCCTTGAGTTTCCGCTTCCTATCTGAAGGTTCATTATTTCTTACATTCATGTCCTTCACCCGCAATGTGGCTGTCCTGTCTTTTTGTTCATTAATTTTAAAAGTGAGATCTTTATGAACAAATAACCACACTTTCTTACTCTCCATAGCTTTACTTTCCTCTTTTTGTTATTTTTTTGCTGACATTCCCAGAAGACAAACCTCTGTCATCATTATAGCCTCTCCTATCTGCACCCAAGTGTTTTGTTTCATGCCATGCTCTGATTGTAAGTTCATTTTGCAGGGACCATTTTTAAATTCTGATTTAGGCAAGTGCCTAGCATGATGCAGTCCTTCACAGTAGGTCTCACAGGTACTAACAAGAATAATAAATGGTAGTAACGAGTTCCATGAAACTCCTAATTCTTTGCAAAGCTTTGGCAAAGTGGGAAATGATGTCATATCCATCAGGCAGTTGTGACAAATATGCATTGGGTGGAGGGTAAATTGTTGTTTTACCTCTAGAAAAATCTGTAGTACTCTCTTGTGTTTTCATAGCTGCTCATATTATTTTTTTTCTTCTATAGGCTCTTTTATTGCTTTCCAGACATGCTGTGCCTTGTCTTTGCCAATTGTTGCCATCTGTCCTGATGACATTGTGATGGAGGTTGAGTGTGTTGCTGAGCTTCTTAATAATGTCACAGTGTCATTTTGTGTTACCTCTGTCACTCTGCTGCTGTTATGCTAACTTGTCTTCCTTCATCATTTCTTTTTCACGACTCTTATACTCAAGGCAGTCTAAAAAAAAAAAAGCCCTCTGGATTTAAGTTCTTCTCTTCTTTCCACCATATCTAATATCTCATCTGTTCTCTACAGCTGCTTTCTGTGTTCTGTATTTATTCCAATCATATTCTATACGGTAGAAAGTGCTGCTTGTAGGACAGATTTTTTTAATTTCCTCTTGGCATTCAGTAACACCCTATTAAGTGGCTGTGTTTACACTGCAGTTGTCAATGATCTTTTCCGGGTCCTCTGCTCATTAAGCAATAAATTCAACTTTCCTGGCTAGCAGTGTTTTGAACATTTCATGTGGCAATATGGAGCCAGTCCCACAGGGAATGGTTTCCTCTTACCAGACTGCTCCCTCCACGTGCTATACTCCCTGTTGGGTTTATCTAACGATGTCATCTCTACGAAGGATACTTGAAGCAAGCTGTTGCCTCTTTCTTAGTCGCATGCAGGTTGCCAGGGAGCCTGGGGGACCCACCATCTGACATTCATAGCACTCGGCTTCTATCCGAATATGTCTGAGAATCCCACTGAAGCGTGGGATGACAAGTTCCCTCTTTCTTTTTGCAGAATTACTTCTCATCCACAATTAAGGTAATAAAATGTTTCTGCCAACCTGTTATTGTGTTAGCATTCAGATCGCTATCAGTCACTGCAGAATTATAAAAATGGTCTAGAAATGTTTTTTCAAGGACATCTTGCAAGTGACCTTGTTTTACGTTTACCTCAGAGATCATGAAATCTGAAAAGCCCTGGTGACCTGAGTCACAGAGAAGGTACAGGAAAAGCAGCAATTACTTGGGCTTTCCTTCCCTGTCTCAGTATTCTGCTTCAACTTTGACCTAGGCAGATCACACCTAGGAGTGGGAAAATAATTCATTGCACAATCTGGTGCTTAACCTGCCGGCTAAGACTGAGAACGAGGGTGCCAATTAGTGCCAGCTGTAAACAGTGCTTGGGAGATGTGGACCATCCACCAGAGTTGGACCGGGACCACAGTTCATTTCAAAAAGGGCAGTGAGCAGCCATCAGAACAGTAATAATTTTCAGCTGCTTTTGAATTAGGACAGATGCAGACTTAATTTGATAGAACAGACCCTACTAAGGGTACTGAAGGTTAACCTTGGGCAGAGAATGATATCAGAGAGGTAACATGGAAAAAAATACAAGAAGAGAGAAACTTAATAAACCTATTCTCTTTATGCAAAAAAAAACAACAACAAAAAACCCCCCCAAACAACCCCAAAACCCTAACCCAAAAGAAAGAAAAAAGAAATGCTTGATAAACAAAAAACCTAATAAAAAGAGGGAGTGGGTTTGCAGTCATCTTGGTGTATGGTGGAAAGGCAGAAAACGACAAGCTATGTTAGCTCTTGATATCCTGGAGGGAGAACTGAGATCATGTAAATAGCAAATAGCATATAGTGCCACCATATAAAGTATTATGTTTTAGTACTGGTAGGATAAAACCCCCAAATCTCAGAGAGCTGATGGCTATAATTAATGGATTTATACCACCAAGTTCCCTCCATTATACCCTTCTCTAGTTTGACTCTAGTTTCCACTCCTGTAACATGTTGAAGTCTTCTGCTCTCTACCTCGTTCTACGCATCTGCATCCCAGCTTAATTTTGACAGCTTGTTCTTCCTTCCTTCATAATCCTTCTACTCTGCACCACCACTGACATTAACTTTCATACTCATGACCCATCTAATGCCTTAGCTGTCTGTTGCTTGATCTGGCTCTTCATTCAACCCTCAGCTTTGGTATAACTCTCCAGCTTGCCAAAGGGCCATTTACACGACTCAGTCTTCAAGTGTTGTTTCCCTTTGGGCCTCTCATCACGTACAAGAGGCTATTTCAGAATTCATTGGCTGTGACCATCTCCTGGTCTTACCTCAGCATGACTTTTCCGCCTTTCCACTCACATAATGTAAGTCTGCCATTCATGTTTCCAGTGCCATCAGTATTGTTGCCCTGTCTTCTGCTTTCAACAAAAGCTAAGTGCAGATCTGTTAGTGTGCTATAGGTAAAGTTAGAAAGCATGAATTATGAACTGCTCAAGAAATAGCAGCTGTTGAGCTTGTGTGCACAGCGAGGTTTGTCTGCTGCTGATCAATAAAAATCAGAGTCGGTAGCCATGCTACCAGAGAGACCATCTGTGGCTAGAGAACCAGAAGCTTGATGACCGGGATAGACACTGCTGGCTTGAAGCAGGACAGGGGCAGGTTATATTCGTATAACCCCCAAAAGAGGGATGTATTTATCAGTGAGTGCTAGCTGACAATTTGTGGGTAAAAGTACTCTACTGCCCTGCCTAGATCTCTGGGAGGAAGGCTCTGGAAATCTGTCAGTGGAATACTGGGATGTCCCTTTGCTATGTTGTTAGTATGATAAAGTAGCATGGCTAACAAAATGGGGATTATCACTGAAGATATTTCATAGCAAGGGACCAGATGGGAGTAGAGGGACAGAACGTTCTGTCTTATCTTGAAGAAACAAAGGTAGTGATGTCTCCTGTCTCACTCTTCTTGTGAACCTTGTGTTAATATCTCCTATTCAAAACAATTCACCCTTGTCCCTATTTCCTTTCCCCATTACTGCCCCACTTTGCATTTCACTCCTGTGTATGCTGTGTCCTGTCACTTCATTTTTCTTCCCCAAACCCAACATGGACCAATTTCATTCAGTTGAAGCACTCTCATCAAATTTCAAATGCCCTCTTAGCCAAATCTTATACTCAGTACCCTGTTTTCTCAATCTCGTCAGATGTCTTTGACATAGTCAACTATCCTCTTCTAAAAATCCGTCATCCTCACAATCCCTGGATTGTGAGGTATCAACATCTGTTGTTTTTTCCCCTGACATCTCCGATAATTCCTTGAGTCTTGGATAGTTTCTTCTCATTGATTATCCCTTAATAAAACTTATTCTTTTTTTCTCATCCTCCTTTCCTTCTGTCCTATATCACTGACTAACACATGCAAAACCAACTACTGCTTCTTTGCAGATGACTCACAGAAAGAGCTCTCCTTCAGATTTCTTTCCTTTTCTACCAACAGAAAAATCTCAGCTATGACACTATGTTTCTGTGAATGCCTACAAGTCTTTTTTAAAGGTCAGTGTGAGTAAAACCCAAGTTCTAATTATTGAACTATCCACATTTTTTTGATTCATCACTGTGACATCATACTGCTTGTCACTGATATAATTCATTGTTGTTTTTTACTTGGGCCTCTCTCCATGTTCTGCCATCTGTGGTGTGGCTAGGTCTTGTGGATGCTTTCCTGAAACTTTTTTAAGGTGTGTTCTTTCTCATCATTCCACACTGTGGAAACTTTTGTCCAGACACTTTTCATTACATTTTCATTCCCAATTAATTCCAACATCTTTAATCTCAATTAATACTAACATCACTTCAAAGATACAGTTTTGCTGGTTTATAGCTATCTTCTCTTTTCTGCTGTACAGATAATTTCCATAGAGTCTTGCTTTGACTATGTCAAGGAAATTATATATCAATTCAGTGGTTTCCCTTTTTCTTTTGAATCAGTCACTGCCTTGATCTTCAAAGCCCTTCACAGGTTCTCCCCACTCCATTCTTATTTGCTGGTGAGATGTTGATTTCTGGCCTTAGTTTGCACTTGATGTCACAGAATCACAGAATTTTCAGAGTTGGAGGGGACCTCCAGAGATCATCTAGTCCAACTCCCCTGCTAACGCAGGATCGCCCAGAGCACATTACTCAGGACTGCATCCAGGCAGGTCTTGAAAATCTCCAGAGAAGGGGACTCCACAACCTCCCTGGGCAGCCTGTGCCAGTGCTCTGTCACCTGAACCGTAAAGAAGTTTTTCCGTGTATTGGAACGGAACTTCCTATGTTCCAACTTGTGCCCATTGCCTCTCATCCTGTCACTGGGAACCACCGAGAAGAGCCTGGCTCCATCCTCCTTCAACCCAGTCTTTAGATATTTGTAAGCAATAATAAGGTCTCCCCTCAGCCTTCTCTTCTCCAGGCTAAATAGTCCCAGCTCTCTCAGCCTTTCCTCATAAGGGAGATGCTCCAGTCCCTTGAACATCTTAGTTGCCCTTTGCTGGACTCTCTCCAGCAGTTCCCTGTCCCTCTTGAACTGGGGAGCCCAAAACTGGATTTTCAATTTCTGTTATGTCCTTGTTTGAATTTTAGTGTGTTTTCTCCTAAAGACTTCTTGGTAAATAGAAGAAAAAACCATAATCATCCAAGTACTATCCCCTTATCCTCCTTCAAAACTTCTCTGTAAAACTTACCAACAGTTTGGCAGCATGAGTGGGACACACCATCTCAAGTGTTAGCAGTTCTCATATAGAAGCTACATCTGAGCTAGTCCCAACTCCCTCAGTTATCAAGTCAGACAGGAGTCATGGATTTATCTCACCTTAAAGTTCACTTATATCTACCTCCATTGATGGTAAAGAGAAGCAAGCAGATAGTTCCTGTGCAGATATCATATATACATATGAAACCCCGTAAGTATACATAGGATTAGCTTCCTATGCTAATTCTTTTTATCCTGTTATTTTATGTTATTTCTATTCAGGTATTAGTATTATTTTTTCTTTGGGTTGTCAACTCTAGAGTAGGAACTTTCTATTTTTCCATCTTTGCTCAACCCATAATATACCATGGCTTCCTTTCATAGAACTACTTGTACTTTCAGCTGTTCATAAACACATCTGACAAATGTTTTCATGGGACAAATAATGAAACAAATTTTTGTTACTTTGAAGCTTTTCTTTTGGCTTGACTATTGTGGTAGGAAAATGTATCTGCCAATTTGATTCTAACAAATGAGCAAGTTAAGTTAAGAAACAAATTAGGCGGGAAAGCTGCAGGATTACTCAGACCACAATCCAGTCAAACTCATCAGTTTAAGAAACCCTACAGTCAGAAGTGAGCACTTTCCTATGTCTGAACATGGCACAGAGTCTACTTCTTAGTCAGACAACTTCCTTAAAATAAAGAAGAGATAAGAGAGCAAAGAAGGAAATAAAAATAGTAAATAGTATATGGTAAAAGAAAGGAAAATTACTAGTCTTAAGCACAGAATAAGAAATAGCTTGGCAATTTGTTTGGTCTGATACAGCAATTACTGTGCTAAATTAAATGCATTAACCAAATGCCCCGAGTGGCTGATGCCATGTTGTAGTCAATTCAACATATGTGAGGTCTTCTCAATTGCACCAACACATTACATTTGCACAAGTCGCATTTTATGTCATTCTATATTGGAACCTGAGGGCTGTTTTTTTCCCAACTAGAAACAGAGATATGAGCAAAACACATCTACCATTTTACCAGCTAGAAGCGTATATGTTCCCAGAAACACAGCATCCATCTGTCTTGTACTCTCACTGTGTCTGATATCAATTTGGGTAGATAAATAGTTATCTTGAAGTGTTTTTCCACAGTCCCAGATGTGTGAATTTTTAATTAGCTTTAATAATTGCCTTTTCTATATTGTTTCTATGAACCATGATGTATAGCATCTAATCTTTATAAATCACATCTAAAGTGAAAATTTCAAAATCCACTGATTATAATGGGTTATATTTATTGCAAGCTGAATTGCAGCTTTCTTGCTACATACAGACAGAAGTGCACCTGGGATAAAAAGCTAGTCATAGAGTGACTGTCATATCTAATTTTAAAAAACAAGAAATAATAGGGCTGGAGACCTTTCATAATGATTTGTCTTAGTAGGATCTGCAGCACCGTGGTTGGCATTGAATTCATACTAACATGGGAATTATTTCCTCAAGTAAAAAATGGGTGTGTTCCCAAGAAAAATACTTCTGTCTTTCTGCTTTTAGCTTTAGCCTTCTCTCTTCCAGTAGTGTCCAACAAATAGTCTTTCTCTCTCCTCTGCTCCAGTCACATTTGGAAGATGTAGACTGCTGAGAGACTGCTGAAGAATCACATCTTCACTGCATGGAGAGGTCCAGAGATTCCTTGCAGGGACATCATCTGTCCAGAGAATAGTTTTTAAAGTGTTCCCCACATAAAGATGCTGAGGAAGAAAAAGTTAGTAGAAGTACAGGGATATGATGAACTTTGTTTTAAAGGGTTATAAAAGCTTCATGGCTTTCCTTGGAGTAGTGCATATTCACTGAAGGGGACAAGAATATTTAGACCTATATTACATCCTGTAGACACTTACATAGATGCACACAGAGAATTAAAAATTTGTCTGTATAAAAAAAATTCAATCATTTTATAATTCTTTCTCTATCCTTCTGTTTTTCTCCATCAGCTATGTAAGGAGGGTGACATATCTTCCTCTTTTTAGCTACTTTTTGTTATTTTCTCTTCCTGCAATAATCTACCTTTATCCATTTAGCTTCCATTTTCCATCATCCCATTCCACTGAAAGCAAGCCTTAGAACAACAAGGAGCTATCAGTTCCTTTGAGAATGTGGTGGAATACAGTTTCTTGTTTTGTACTGGTGTTACATCTTGGCTCTCTTTCTTTTACTATTATTGCAAAAATATTATTATTGCAGAAGATTACAGAGCAAACTTAGGGAAAATACATTAAGACTCCTGTGAACTGTAATAAAATGCCATTAAAGTTAATGCTGAAAATATAATGGCGAATGGAATGGCAATAAGGAGGAAACTATCTTGAGGTTGGACCAATGCACCTAATCTGCAAACCTAAAACATTGGCAGTGTTTCCTTAGTAAGTGCCCAAGTACTCCTTAGTCAATAAAAGGAGAAACAGATCTTAACCACCTATGTGCCCACTGTTTAGTGACTTTCAAGGGAAATTATAGCTTTTAACAAGCTATAAAAGAAATTCAGCACTTACATAGGAGAACCATTTCACAACACAGATAAAATGGTGTCGTACAAGTGGGGTGCCTTGCAGTGCTCTTTCACCTACTGGATAACCTGAAAGACTATTTACCGTAGTCAGTGTCAGATCCTAGATCTGCCCACGTCAGTGGCAACATTGTGCTTTTGATGGTGTTTTGATGTCTACTTATACTGTAGTAACTACCTGAATCATGAAAAACAGCATACCAGAGACAACTTGATAGCTCGGGGAAAGTGTCAACTGATGTCTTAGTGACCTTTTTAGAGACTAGGCTAAAGACCATGATGCTAAATTTTTGTCTTTCAAACGCCTTTGATATCCTGCCTTTCTTTAATCCCTGTGACTTCTAAATTTACAGTCTCATTCAATTGTTTGTAACTTTGCATCATGGGAAAAGTGTGTGTGGTGTTATACGGATGCCCTGAGTGCTGCAACTCAAGTTTCTTATGATGCCAATGTAGGAATTTGAGTCGATGTACTGTGGCTGCAGGGCTATGACAACTCTATTCACAGGAGGAAAAAGTAATACGTATGGATTTTACTGTGTGCTAGTAGCCTGTACAGGAAAATAGGAGGTCCTACATAGGCTTACATGAATTAATGTGTTCTCCACTCCAAAGAAGTTCTGTTCCAAGCCTCAGTTAAATAAAATAAAAGCAGGAAAGTCTTGAAGAAAGACCTGAGACAGTCCCTAAGGATGTAGAGATTGCTTATGTTTTTTGAGAGCTCATATTTTTAGCAGATACTATTATGTAGTAATCAATGCTTCCATTTGCTACAAGAGAACGGAAAAGGAAGGATCACCAAAAAACCCAAACCAACCAAACAAAAAAAAGAAAAAAAACCCAGGAAGTCAGTTTCTGAGGGTTTTTTTGTAAATATCTTTATTAATATAAGAATCACTGGTTCCAGAAGATCTCAGGGAATGATTTAGGTTTGCTTCTTTATTTGATGGACATTATACAATTATTTTAACAAAACAGTGTGCCTAATTGTGTACTGCACCCTATTGGACTTGATGTTTCTTGAATGTAACAGGAAATGTTCAGTATGTAAAGCCATAGAGGAACCAAGTTTTTGCCTATGGGCTTCTGGAAATGATGGTTTTTGTAACTCTAAGTTTCAAACCAAAACCTCTTCTGGAGTGTTTAACAGTACACAGATCAGGAAACTGATATTGTGGATTCACTAATGCCACATATGCACACAACTTGACCAAAATTCAGGTTGCAAAAGCAGATGTTAAATCTGTTGGCGGGTTGTATGTAACGACATACTGGGTGTGACCTGCCTTTACATGTGTTTTTAATAGATGAGTTTGTATAAACTGATTCCAGTGAATGCATGTCATGTGGAAGATAATGCTTTAGTGCTTCAGTTGAAAAAATGTGTTATTTTCAGTAAACGAGAATAAAGTGTCAGTCTCCATCAGACTACACTTTGTTTATCTGACCTCCATTATAGATGGTTTAATGGGAAAAGAGCGACAGGTCAGTTCTCCTTCTTATACTGGGGATTCTTTTACAGATTCAATTTTTTATTAGTCTGAAACAGAAGTTACTTGTGTCACCAAAATTTTTATGTGACTGAACAAACCTGTCTTTATAAAATAGATATAACATTTTAGAGCTTTTAATCATGCTTGCCTGGAAATTAGCCCATTCTTTTTGAAACAGCTCTGAACACGTGGTGGATTTTTTCTTTTTCCAAAATAGGAAGTTGCACTTCTAACTATGATTTTGAATGTTAAATAATTTATATCAGTTATTCACTGCTAACTGTAAACTTGTAGGGCAGGAAATGTTCTGTGTTTTTTACGGTGCCTATGTATCTGAATGAATCCTCCAGATACTACTGCAATACAATAATATAATGAAGTGATAATACAATGAGCTAGAGCCATCCTCATGTCATTGAAATCTGGTTAAAGCATTTTCAAATTGCATTCAGAAGGCAGGCTGTACAGTGGGTGTAGCATTGCTGCAGAAAAAGGCAATTGGGAGACCTCTCCTCAGCTTGACAAATGATCACACTTTGGAATACATCCCTTTGGAATGAATACTTTTGCTGGTCTATTTTTTTTCTTCTCTCTTCTGCATCTATTTAGCTGTTTAGGAGCCTGGATGTTTGCAGGGGGGCTAGAACAACGGTGTCCAGTTTCTGTTGAAGTTTCTTGATCACAATAAGTAATGATTACCAGAGGCGGGAGGAACATTGTGTGAGACATAAAATATTCACAGATTATAGCCAGATCACTACTGGGTGTCAAGCCTATTCAGGCTGGCCAGTTACTAAATGGCTGGGCTTGCAATTTCCATGTCATGTTCTCTGTTAATCCTTAAGCAAAATCCCATGAGCTTCCTTGTGCAAATGAACAATGTTTTTCTTTGTACAAAGATGACTGCTAATATGGAGTCGCAATTGCCATGTAATGAAGTTGTACCTGAGGACACATGACATGAGGGTTTTTGGGCAATACAAAAGAAAATTTACTGGGGAAATGAGAGAAAGAAAGACATTACTTGGAAGTATTTGAGCTATTTTGTAAAACAGTCCTGTGAACAAATCCTCACTTAAAAGACACAAATCTATTAGTGTGACTTAAAACAGAATTACTAAAGGCTGTAGGTGTTGTTGTACGAGACTTCAGTGGTGGAAACTGTAAAAATTTATTATTTTGCCCTAGGAGATGTCAGTTAATCAAAAAGAAACACACAATAAATAATAAGCTTCTTTTTTTGTCTAAATTTGCAAGAAAAGTAGGGAAGTTTGCTTGGAAAAAATCAATAAAAATAATATACTATGGTGCCTATAACATATATGTTATTTTGTCAGTTTGGCTTTCACAATGGAAAAAACTTCAAAGGTGCAAACTCTTAGGCGTCTGAAATGCACTGCAATTAAAATAGAGGACCAACTAAAGAGTTTAGTTTGACCTATATACATTATTTTTACTGTAGCCTCCAATATCCCCAAATTAGAACCATGTCCCAGTTGTGCTAAATGCTATGCAAAACCACAGAAAAACGGGCACTTACTTACAAAAAGAAAGGTTAATAGCAGGTGTTTTGCAATCCTTCAGTAGCTTCTGGGAGGGGCCATTTTATGTAAGCGTTCTTTTACGTAAATATCTGATATTGTGGAACAAGGCTGGATGTTGCTATACTTTCTGTGGACTGGTGTTCATGTTGCTGAACTCCATAGCCTTGGCTGGACTGCCTCCTGACAATGATCCCTGGCACTAAACCATGGCTGGGGATTGCCTAAAGGAGGTGCCAGCTAGGCAAGGATCAAAATCGTTCCAGGCATGTGCCAGCACTTTAAAATGATGCATGATGCCTTTGGCCCTGTTTCATTCACTGCTGGAGATGTAGCAAAGTGTCTGGGGCATTGCCCTGCTCTGACTGCACTCTTACACCATGTGGGTGGGAACATGAGCCACAGTGTGTGGTGTTTGCAGTCCTAGACATCTTATCTTCTATCCTGTCCTCCCTTCAGGAAGTCTGCTTGTGATGGAAAAGTACTGATGGCAGGTTCAGGAGGGAGTTATATCTCTGCCAATGAAACCCTGGGTATTCTAGCACGGCCAAAGAAGAATATTTAGATAAATGGACACAAGGGTTTAACGATCTGGTATTGCTTGTGTCGCACATGTTGAATTATATTTGTAGTTCCCAGCTCCCAGGGCTGGCGTCATGTTCCCTCTGTGTTGTGATTTCCTACCAGGCAGGAGCTGTGTGCACACCGTATTCCCCCTGCTATCCACAACTGGGGCTCTAGGAAAGATGAAATCTGATGGAAAGGAGTCATGGTGACCTCTAAGCAGATTTTATAATCTGGTCTATCAGAATATGAGGGCTGCAGGGCACACTGTGGGATCCCCATAGTAAAGACAGAGCCGTACAAGTATGGCATCCAGAGATAATTATCCTCCAGTTACCATGTGCCAGTAGTAATGTGTTTGTCTGACATTATTAATGAAATGTGCCAAATTAAAAGTTGAGAGGAAGCGGATGTTGTCAGTGAAACAATTTTTCAGCCTTCAGATTGTTTCTAAATGATTCTGAACATTGCTAGAGGCAATCTATGTACTTGCTTAAAAATATTTATACTTCTAAAATACTGAACGTCCTGCAGTGCCTTTGTCCACTGTAACTGAAAAGATGAACAAAACCCGTACCTGTATACCACTTATAGAATAGAGTCATATCACAGAATATTTTGCGTTGGAAGGGACCTTAAAAATCATCTAGTTCCAACCCCTCAGTCACGGGCAGGGACACTTTCCAGTACACCAGGTTACTCAAAGCCCCATCCAACCTGGCCTTGAACACAACTTCTCTGGGAAATCTGTTTCAATCAACTTGATTCAATCTAAACCAAGTTTTAAATATGCAAGCCTTAATCAAGCTTAACATAGCTCCAGACAGTTACAGGCAGTGCAGTAGTAAACATTAGTAACTTGTTTCCATGATTAGTATAGACTATTGAGACAGAAAAGTGGGACTGTGGCTTTAAGTTACTTGAGTTCTCCCTTGGAACTACTCTTAATATTCATCAGTTTCCATCCTCCTACTTTACTACCATAATTTAATCAATACTGCAAAGGTATTCCTTGTTATGTATAATTTTCTCAATATATATTTTTTTTCTATTATGAGAATGTAGGATTACTAATGAGGCATCTCAGGTGCAAACCCAGAAATACTCTCACTAAAAAAAAACCACAAGAGGCCATAACATTGATTTAGAAGCACGCTGTGAACTGAATTAATGTATTTTTCCACTTTGATATCATTCTGAGGAAGAATCTAGAAATCACTAGATAATTGTTCCGAAAAATTTTTCCTCTTTATGTTTTGCCAGGTCGAGGGAGGTGATCCTTTTCCTTTGCTTAGCCCTGGTGCGACACATCTGGAGTGCTGGGTCCACTGCTGAGCTCCCCAGTACAAGGGAGACATGGGCATACTGGAGTAAGCCCAGTAAAGGGCCATGAACAGGATGAAGGGATTTGGAGCATCTGATATATGAAGAGAGGCTGGGAGAGCTGGAACTGATCAGCCTGGAGCCAGACACTTCTCAGTGATGTCCAGTTAAAGGATGAGAAGCAATGGGCACAACCTGAAATAAAGGAAATTCAATTTAAATGTAAGAAAACCTATAAGGGTGGTTGAGCAGTGGAACAGGTTGCCCAAAGAAGTTGTGGAGTCTCCATTCTTGGAGTTATTCAAAAGTGACTTGACACGGTCCTGGGCAGCCTGCTCTACTTGGTGCTGCTTTGAGCATGGGGGTTGGACTAGATGATATCCAAAGGTGCCTTCCAGCCTCAACTAATTTGTGATTCTGTAAAGCTGATTTAAGTGAGATTCCCAATATTCAAGGATGTGATCTCTTCGTCCTTGTGATACTGATGTTTTAGCCCAGAAACAAAACACCATACCTTTTGCAGTTCTTACACAGTTTCCATAATCCTACTGACTGGCCTGATATTGTCAGTTTATAATTTGCCTTTTTAGGACTCCACGATAAACAGAACACATGCACGTACAGAGCCTATAGCTATGCTAGCAAATTAATCGTGCAGTTCTCTGGCAATGAGGCAAACTGGAATGAAATGATTGGTATTCACACTGTTCAACTGTCCTACCTTCCAAACAGGATGGCCCCATCCCAACTGCCTACTGGAGTGGTCCTTGGCCAATGCTCGCTCCTGCACCATGCCCAGGAATTGTCTAGGATGGGGCTTGTTGGCTTGGGCTAGAAATGTACTGGGACCGTTTTGAAAATGTAGCAGTGAAAGTGATCATTCTCCAGCCCTTGGGAACATTTCCTGGCACTACATAATTCATAAGTGTAGAGTTACCCATACAGATCTGTGTTCGGTTTTTTAAACATTGTTGTCTTTAATTGAAAGATAAAGGATAAAATTGTAGCAATTTAGTAAAAAATCCCCCAAAATTAAAGCAAAAAATGCAATCCCTATCCTCATTTCCCTGCTATAGGCCAACAGTTTCATGGTCTGGGTCATTCTTCAGGTTTGTGCTGGAGTCATCTTGGAGGGGTTTTGAAGATCAGGATCCTTTCTCTCCATGAGTTTTCTCCAGAATCACGGAGGTTTTTCTCTCTGAACCAGAACAGCTTGTCTTGAATTTGGCTGGTTCCTCAATGAGCTCAAGCTCCCTCTTGGCTCCCACCAGGAATGACTGAATTCCCATGTCTTCCTGTCTTCTGCCCAGAAACTTCCTGTGTGGGCCCATTTTATATGTCCCTGCTGGTGCCATGGGTTCTTTGTTTTGCCTCTGGAAATTCTGCACTCTCAGAGTGGTTTTTTTCTTGCAAATTAACTGGCTTCCTGATTTAGGCTTTATCCTTTGCATACTAACTATCTAATGAATATAGTCATTAATTACCTTCTATTGTACCCATCAGTCTTGTGGGGATTTTCTGGAGCAGTAGTTCTCAACCTTTTTTAATCCATAGAAAATGTGACTGTTTTAAAAAGAATCAAAAGATGTCTTAGCCCTTTCAAAAATATACATGGATCATCTTATGCAGTACTACTCTAACAGCTCTTACTTGCAAATAAAAAACAGTTACGCTAAAAACCCCTTCCATTTATTACTTTTATTTTCTTCCATATGAAAACATATATGCATATATTTTTCCCTTCTCCAAACTCAAATACGCTATTATTTTGTGAATTACCTTCTGATGTCCTATGGACAATCAGGGACCAAAGACCGGAAGGAAATATTTTAGAATAGCTGGGATAAAAATGAAGAAATACACATGTGCTTGGAGTATTGAACTAAATGTTGTACATGAGCACACAACGGGATGTCTAAAGATTTTCTGAAGTCTGAATGTGCAAATAAAGGCCTATGAGACTGTTTAAAAAGAAGTAAACCAGGTAAAGGTAAAGAGGGAGAAAGAGAAAGAGAAAGAGAAAGAGAAAGAGAAAGAGAAAGAGAAAGAGAAAGAGAAAGAGAAAGAGAAAGAGAAAGAGAAAGAGAAAGAGAAAGAGAAAGAGAAAGAGAAAGAGAAAGAGAAAGAGAAAGAGAAAGAGAAAGAGAAAGAGAAAGACAAAGGGAAAGAGAGAAGGAGAGGGAAAGCAAAAATGAAAGGGAAAAGATGGGAGAGATCATAATAAGCAATAGTTCTTTTACATAGTCTAGATACAATCATAGTATGTGTGCGCCTCTACAGATTTCATTTGTTTGGTCAAACAAATATTTATGTGAAGAACTGAAAAAATCAATGAGTATATCTCAGGCAGTTTTTCAAAAATTTGATTCATCATAGTTACCAACAGTAGCTTGGAACAAAATTTACTTCCTCCAGATTCTAGGTTAAATTTTCTTGAAAAAATCTTGTTTCTGAATATCTGTTTGCATTATTACCATTTTTCTATATAACCATACTTGTAGCCTTTGTGACAATTTGGATGTTCTTGGCAAGGTATTTATAGTACCTAAAGATGTCAGTTGGTTCCCATTTGTTCTTCTCAGCTTTAAGTTAGCTCACAGTTGCCTATTGCAGCAGATTTTCTGAGCTGCAGGCTGTGGGAAATTAGAATCTATTATACTTTAATATTCTGTAGACAGTACGATGTGATATTTCTTCAAGTATGTTCATTGACCTGGTTAGTGGGGTGAAGTTGCTGCATAACCATGGTGTGAATAACTACAGGAAGCCAGCAGATCAAAGAGCTATCCACTGTTTAAAAAGCTCTTCTCAGGAGAGAAAGGAGTGGAGAATGGGGTCATTTCTTAAATGCCCGTCCTGTTGAGAACAGACAGTGATGGAAGAGGAGGGATCCTCTGGTGAAGGAAACCGAAAGTTGTTTCTTTTTTTCTTGTAGGGGCTGCTCAGCGCTCTTTATTCTTGGCCAAAATCAAAACTTCTACTGTGTCCTTAGTGTCTTCAGTCCTTGGATGTCTAATTTATCTGCATTTTTAATATAGTTTATTTTGGTACCAGGAGGCTTGGTGTCAACCCATTAGGTGAATAAATGCTATAAGTGTGGTCCCTCAGGAAGAATGAAGCAGTGTGGCTTTGTTCAAAGGCTCTGCCTCAGTCTCTTGCCTGTCTAGGTTCACATAGTGTCAGACTTGTATCTTATTTTCCTCTGTATATGGGTGAAAAGGTCCGAGAAGAGAAACTGTGTTAAGTCAGAGAATCTGTTAGTAAACCCCCAGTATAGCTGCACAAAATGATCAGCAGCTGTAACCCAATTAAATGCAGCAATTTCACAGTACAGTACTGCTCACCAGAGAGTATATACCGATATTCTCTGAGTAGTCAGCCAAACCATTTTGTACCAGCACTTGCAAACTTCTCCTCAGGAATATTTAACATTTGGCTAGAGCTCCTCAAACACAAAGAGAAGATGAAAGGAAAGAGAAAAAGCAAAGGAACATAGTGCAACCAGAGCCAATTAGTAAGTAACTCCACTCTCTCTTGAACACAAAGTAATAGCTTCACAGGTGTGCACAGAAGAAGTTGCAGTTATAACATAACTAGAAGGTTAACTATTTAAAAGGTCATCTCAAGGAACGTTTAGATTAGGGTAGCCTTTCTTCTTCAGTTCAAAGCTCCTGCTGCTGGTTTATGAGTCCAAAGTGAGGAACCAAGCTATTCCTTGTTTAATGTGATCATTTTAATAGCTAAGCCATTTCTAACTTTGCTTTTATAGATAGCATGGCTCTGGTCTCTGCTGATCTAAATGCTCTTTTGCTTACCCGTATGTGTGTGTCATAAAAGTAATTATTTTGCTACCAATTACTGGGGTGAGGAACGAACACCCCCAAAATACTTTGTTGCGAGGCTGAGGTCATATGGTGAGGTTATACATTTCACACCAATGCATTCAGTATTAGACATGCTAGGAAACACCTTTATTCTAATAAGTGTTTTTTTAAAACAATGGAACAATATTCATGCAAGCTTCTGATTATGTGAAATAAAATTTAAAAAACACCTTTGTTTATTAATTTCCTTTTATGTCTGAAACTCCATATCTTACCTATGCTTATGTACTGGGATTTTTGTCCTATTCATCAGCCAGACAATTAATCTCAGGGAGGCTCATCACAAAATGTGAAAAGCAGGACTCGTACATTTTCCAATCAGTGAAGACGACCATTTAAAGTCATGTATCTTCTGTTCACGTATCTCCTGCTGGAATCACTTATTGGCAGTCATCTTGCAAACATGGGACTCAAACAGAGGATCATATAATATTTGTGCAAATTACAAATGTCTTCATAAAGGATACAGATAACATTCTCCTGTGCTTACTGTCCCTCAGCATACACTGTCTGGGATTGCAACCCTCTGCAAAGACAAATCTTTTGCCTGCGGTTATGTGGCACGATACCATATATGAAGAAAAAGGCGTAAGAAAAGAGCCCAGATCCCTGCAGATCTCTGTTGCTTCATTCTAGTTGTCTGAGGCAGTTGCAAACCAGTAACCTCTTAAAACTTGTCAGAGCCTTGATTGCATCAGTGGTGCTCAGTCGCTGCTTAATTGACACACTTTACGACATTCTGAACACCACATGGACTAGGAGTCACAATACTACATCTGGGGAGATGAAACACCAGAAGACAGGGCTTTCTGTACTGAGTTTTGTTTCTGTACAGTGTCCTTGTTCTATAATCACTCATTTCTGTAAATAAATCAAGTAACACTCACTTCCCAATAAACTGGTATTTACCAGCCTGAGGTTAGCAACACTATTTTTTTTCTCATTTCTTTATGTCCACATGGTAAAGTCCCAGTATAAATTTTATTTTATCCTTTACAGACCTCTGTTTCAGTTCATTTTAAGTGACTAATTTGCCTAAATAGCCTTCAGTTTGCCTTGGAACTTTTTCAGCTAAACATGGTAAGAAAATAAAGGAATGTATACGATCTATTTAAATAATTGCCCCTTAACATCTCTAAAACTATGCAGAATATTTTTCTAAGCAGCAATAATGCCCAGTACTCATTTTCTGCCTATTTTTGTCCTTTGTCCTCATTTCTGTAACCGAGCCCACTGTCATCTGGTAGAAATATTTACCAGTTGGATCTGAATTGGCCTGGTAACAGTGAGAACACATCTGGAGTCTAGACTCAGCGGCTCTATGGGCAGGGTCATATCTCTGTGCTACATCAGCCCCAGCGCCTATTTCTGTTTACATAGGTGGTGTGCAGCATCATCTGTTTCAGCTGTCAGACACCGCCAGCCCCTCACCCCCCGCTCGCCCCAGCCGCGGAGGGACCGGCCCCCTCCCCTTCTCCCTGACCCTCCGCCGTCCCACCACTATCAGCTGGAGACAGGAAGCAGGGGACCTCTGGCACGCACAACGGGAGAGGAGGGGGAAGAAAATCCCTGGAACCTATAAACTCTAGCATTATCAGCATATCGGAGCTATACTTTAGCTCCATGGGATTTGGTTGGGAGGGGTACCTTGGTGTGATACAGGAGGAGGCTGCGTCAAATATGCAAGGGACATAATAACCTCTTGGTAGATGGGGAAGTGCGTTCCAAATTCTTTAAAAACTCTTTCAGTTTGATTTTTTTCTCTTCTCCTAATTAAATGTGCGTGCTTAAACCCATTGGACTTCAAAACTAGAAATTGTGCTAATATGCTTTTCTGAATACTGCTGTTTCCCTCAAGGAAGGGACTAAAATAAGCCTAGAAATTGTATCGTGATACAATATGTAGTCATAAGAGGTTGCTATGACAAGAATTTTGTCTCATAACAACCCTGAGGTACTTGAATTTCTGTAATGTGTGAGGCAGTTTCTGTGTGTGTGTGTTTGTGTATGAGTCAGGATGTTTTGGGATAAAAAGCATTAGACAAGAATGCTTCAGTATTGCTTCTTTAAAACTGTCCAGTAGAGAAGTTGCACAACGCACCTCCAGGGCTGTATCACAGGGAGGTATGTACCGCTTGAGCTAATCACTCAGACCGCTGGTGAAAGGGAGGTAACACACTATAACTTCTGTGGATTGGCACAGTATGTCACTTATAACACACTCTTAACAATGAATTATGGTATACTACTGTTGCTCTTAAAACCATGAGCAAATATTTATAAGTACAAAACGGTGGTGTCTCTCTGTTTGATTCCACAATGTGCAAACAGGTCCTATTAACGCCAAGAGGAATTCTGTTCACAGAGAAAAATAATAGACCAATTTATAAAATCACACTTTTATCAGTAAACATCATGTCTTCTGTGTATACTTGGAGCTAATCTGCTCAAATGGGAACAAACACACTTTTGTTAAAGGCAAGGAGTTTAATAGATAATCTATTGTTTTTCACATCACCAACAAAACAAGAAACTAAGCTTTAGTTGCTGGGCTAAATTCTGTCATCGTCACCAAGGGTTGTACAATATTCTTCAATGTAATAGAGCTGCATAAACGTCACAAGTTATAAAAGGTCTTGCAAAGTATTTTGGTATTGGGGATGTGGCAAAAATCAGAAATAATCTTGCTTGACTCTCAGTCTGCAGAACAGTTGGCAGAGCAGGCCATATTGTATTTTTTCAAAGATACTTTTTTCTCATAAACTCTGAATAAAATTTTGGAAAGTGAGGCTTGTTGGCTCAATTCAGCACATGTTGGAGACGGTGTTAATACATCTTTTGACTTTAATTGGAGCAAAGCTTAGCTAATGCTAAGTATTTTTGAGAATGCCTCAACATCACTTTAAAAGTACCTCTTCTGAAAACACATTTTTCCAATAAAATGATGTAGTTTTCAAAGTTAAAGGCCAAAAAATTATCAAGTCTTCAAAAGACCCGTATATCAGTTTGGATTTTTCTTTCAAACACATTGGTTTGGAGACACTGACAAAACAAAGCTATTTGGATACTCCATAAAAGAGAAAATGTAATTCAGATCTTCAGATATCATGGCTCTTGGATGTAATATTTTCCTTCATTAAAAGGGTGAAAATTGCTTCCATTATAACACAAGAGGTTAGTTTGCAAAAATATAGTACCCAGAAATTATTGGAGCATGTTTTTATCATACATCATATCATCACAATATTTCCATGAATTTCCATGATAATGGAAACACACTTGGGTGTGTTAAGGAGGCACTCAAAAAATTACAGAAAGTAAAGGGAGAATAGTTAAAAACTATTTTTAAAAATTGATACATATATAGCTTTAACTGACATATGATGACGTGTAAAGCTAGCTGAAGGAATAACATTCAGGTCACAGAACTTACTTGTGATAAAGGTCTCAAATTATTGTGAAATACTGAGAAATGCTCATTCCCTAAGATAATTTTAGTATCACTGAAATCATTGCCAGACTAGGGTAGAAAAAAAATTGGTTGTCACCAGAAAAGAGAGAGGAATGTATTTGGAACTGATCTTTTAATTTGTTCATCTGTATTCATCAGATGGTGTTAATAGCACCACAGGTAAAATGTGATTAACAGTGCTGTTAGAGCAGGAGTGCTCAGTGGATGTAAAACTATCAGTCCACTAATTCTCATCTTCTATCTATAGTTTTTGCAAGTCACAAGTATGAAAAGATTTTAAGATCAAAACCAGCTCTTCTAGCTTTGAGTGAATGAAGGAGGACTTCCTTCCTGCTTCCGTAAAAGTTACAAATAACATTAAATTTGCTATTCATTTGAAAACACCAATTTTTGACTCTTTACTTTTCCTCCCCCTTTGTCCTGTGATAGAAAAACTCAGAAAGGTAAGAAACACACTGTACTTTTTGAACACACATTGTATAGAGGTGTTAGGAAATCATATATATATACACACCATCTCGTAATCATCTTGGGGAGGGGAAAATACACTTTGCAATGTGCGAAGGCACATTTTTGGCCTGATATGGTCATTTGTTTTGTGCTTGACACTGAAAAGGAGCCAGATTTTCTGCAGTACTCAAGGACCTTTGCAGTCCTCATTGTAACATCTGTGGACAGTTTTTTTAGATTGGCACCTAGGGTGCAAAAAAGCGTGGCAACCTGTTTTGGCATTAAAAAGGAAACCGTGAAGTTTAGAAATCTAAGACTGAAAGCCTGTGGAGTAGAGCTGTGGAGTCTCCCACACTGGAGACATTCAAAACCTGCCTGGTTGCTGTCCTGAGCAACCTGTTGTAGGTGACCCTGCTCAGGCCGGGGGGTTGGACTAGATGATCTCCCGAGGTCCCTTCCAACCCTGACCATTCTGTGATTCTGTGATTTTGAGTAGCAATGATAAGTTACCTTGCTTGCCCTGCAACTTCCTAGAAAAAGTCTGTCTTTAAAAAAATGCAGTTAAAATTATCTTACAGAATTAGGGGTGGTATGAAATTACTGAAATCAAAAGTCTAAACTAGGAAATAGTAAGTAACATTTCCTCAGGAATAACCACTTTGTGGTGGAGCTGCTCCATTATGAGATGGAAACCTCCGTGATCTGTCTTCAAAGAGTGAACTCAGGTAATATGTCTACAGCTCTCAAATGTTTGGAGAGCATTCAGGAGACACAAAGTGAACGGACAGAGAATATGTTCTGAGTTTCAGGCATTCTGCTGATGCAGCTGATCACCTTCAGTCAAGTTATTCTGTCAAAGACTTTGTTCTGATGTTCTAACCTCAGCTTCGTACCCGTGCATATTTTTCACAGGCAGGATGAGAAACATTGGGGTAAGCCACACAAAGGCATAGGTTAGTGGGAGGGAATTATCATTGTTTAGCTTTTAGGAAAAGAAGATTAGAATAAAAATCTGACAAAGCTGAAAGCTTTGAAAAGAATAGCCATGAGCAGTCAAATTGCACAAAATTTAATGGTCTCATTTGATCAAATTCAAAAGAATCCAAAACGACAATAATGAATGGTGGGAAAGGGAAACAGTGACTTTCTAACTTGACAGTCATGGCATAGTAGGCATGCTTATTTCTACGCCACCATTGCAAGTCTGGCTCAGCTAACAAGGGTGGAAAATCATAACTGTGTAAGAATTGTTTATTCTCAGAAATGAAATGAAATGAGTCAGAGATCTCAGTCAGATTTCTGTGGGTAAATCCCTGTGTATTTAAGCCTACCACCACAATGGTCAGCACATGGCACTTGGCACCCACCGCGCACTCTAAGTGGGACACAGGGATGATATTAGCATGGTAACTCCTAGAAGTAATCATATATTTTGGGTTTTTGCTCAGTCTGGCAAAAGTGGAAGGAAACTTGAAGTCAAAGCACCCAAAAGGAATGAGCTTCCCCAAAGACTTCAGATTACATTGTTACTGTGGATAAATTCATGAAATGGAGAGGGGGTCGTGAAGATAGTGGATGTGGCCATAATTTTGGACTTCTATAGAAAGTATGGAACCAGATGTGGAAGTTAATGTAGGAAAGGAACACTGAAGGAGTATAAACAGATGGCGAATAAAATAAGACCTTTCTGTCTCATATTTATGAAGAAGTCACATGTAAGAAAATGAACTTCTAAGAACCCACTGTGAGCAATGAAATAGGAGAGTCTGAAAGAATGAGTCTGGGACTGATCCTATTAAATAAACTCCAGTGTCAAAGAGCATCGTGGGATGTATTGCTCAAGAACAATAAATCCTATCACAAAGATTTCTGCCGCCAAGATTTAGTATCTGCAGTATGCTGCACATACTGCTGGATCAGCTCTAGCCTGTAGACCGGCTGATAGTTCTTTGAAAAACAGGAATTTTTTGGTCATCATTTCCACTGAAAAGTCCCACTTTCCATCAAAATCATTTGAAAGTCATCACTTTGCAATCAACCCGGCACTTTACTGTGTACAGTTTTCCCTTAGGATACCCTTTGCAACAGTAGCATTTACACGAGTAAAGGGTCCTGGTCCAGAGTCCTTGCTCTCGAAGTAATCCACCTACTTTAATTTAATTCAGATGAGAAAAATATTAGTTTATTATAAATTAAAAAGGGATGTAGTGTTTCTACATTATTAAAAAAAAAAAATCATCAAATTCAATGAGAATTTGAATCATGAGGCAGGCCTTGCTTTTACATTTACATGCACGTGGATGCTGCTTTAGGGACTGAATTTGTACTTTTGTAACCTGAAGGCCAAAATGAACCCACAGCATTTTTAGTTTCACTGATAAGAGTGCCAGAAGAGAGACATTTACTTTGCATTTCTTTGCTCATATTTGTCTCCTTTAACTGTATAAATTCTGATGGAAAAATGATACATGTGGTAGAAATTCTTTGTTGAAACAGTATGTCAATTATTACAAAGTTATATTCACTTTAGAAATGAATTGCTATCTAACATATGTTCACTCAAGGTTCTGAGTCGAAAAAGGTAGTAAATATGCTGCATAAGGAATGATCATGAAAATAAAGAAAAAAAAAGATCTGGACATAATTATCTAGTTCAATTTTGACTTTCCTCAGTGACTAAATACAAAACATCCCAATTTACATAATCCACAGATTTTGGTATGTTTGTATAAAATTACAACAATTAAAAAAAAATATAAACCCTGGAATAGATGTAAAACACAAGCCAGTAATTTGAGACATATGTTACAGCAATGTTGACACATGAACTCTTAATGGAATTTTACATTTGAAATTCTATCAGTTATTCATTTTCTACTGATTGAATACAATGAGCTCCTCATGTTTTCTAGACTTTGTCCAGAAATGAATTAGGTATGAATGTCTCTTAGAGTCATAAAGAAAAAGGTAGCACTTATACTTAAAATTTTCTTGAGCACTTTTAAAAAACAGCAGATGTGGAGGAAGGAGAGGAAGTCAAAATGAGCAAGAAATGAAGTCTTTTATTGTATCTTTTAAAAGAGGGAGATGACATACATCACGGAAGGCCATACAAATATAGAAGAGAAAGAGGTGGAAATGCTGATTACAGGGAAAATTTCCTGGTTTAGAAAGTGTTCTTGCAACAGCAAGTGAGAATCAATATTATGTAGTCTCTCTCTTGTATATGTAAAAACTCTTTTGATGACAGGAATTTGGATTGCAAGCTGGCTGGAGAACAATGAAGTTGCTTCTTTCAAAATTGTTCTTATTCCTTTTAGGGTAAGAAGGATATGTAAAAAAGTGCAATGATCGTTAAGTCCAACACAATATTAACTTCAAAGTTTATCCTTGCTACGCTAAAGAATACCGTCTTAGTTATTATCTAAGTCTCATGACACCAACCACCCTAAAACTTGACCTTGTTTCAAAGAAGATAGAGGGCAAAATCCTAGTCAGTAGAGTTTTGTTAGTGACACAAACGGGCTTCAGCTGTCTCAGGGAAAAGAATTGGAGGATAATGGTCTGGATAGAAATGACTTCACAGGACTTCCTAGCTCTTGGTTCTGGTGTGTGTCAAGCCCATATCCACACTCTGTGTTGGAAGGAGCCTCAAGGAAGGATTATATCACACATAGAATCACAGAATGGCTGAGGTTGGAAGCGACCTCTGAAGGTCATCTTATCATCTGGTCCTATAGCCCGTTGCCCAGGACCATGTCCATACAACTGCTGACTATCTCCAGGGATGGAGATTTCACAATCTCTCTGGACAACCTGTTCCGTGCTCAGTCACCCTCACAATAAACCAGTGTTTCCTTGTGTTCAGATGGCACCTCCTGTGTTTCAGTTTGTACCTGTTTCCTCTTATCAGTGGGTCCAAGCTGTGGCCGAAAAACAGGGAAGGGAAGTTTGACCAGAGCCCACCATGTGCAGAACGGGCAGGTAGGGCTGCAAAGCAAGCCTTGATGAGCATGGCCATATAGCCTGGGGAGCCATGTCTATATTTGTGGTGGGAGTCTTGCCTATCCTGATCCATCACAGTGGAGCCTGAACTTCTGTTAATGCACACATGGAGCCTCTGTGAATGCATTCGGAGCAGCAGTGCCATCATGGTGCTGTTAGTGCACTGCTCTCCCTATATTCCCGTGTCTCCTTGACTGAGAAATAGATTGAGAGGCACTAATGCCTTGACTGGGGAGCAACTTTTCAGAAAAATAGTCCTTTCTAAGAAAAATAATTCTTTTGTCTTCCCATTACTCATTCTCCCATGCTATCTATAGGGCCCCATTCTTTCCTTTGCTTCCATCATTTAGTTTTGAGGTGTTAAAGTAAATCACTGTTCTTCTTGCCAGCTGCTCCCCTGCCATGTTCTCCAGGGATTTTACAGCTCCTCCTGAGCCTCTGTGATGCTAGGCTAGTTAGGGGCAAGAGGCAGGTTTTGTTCAGAAGCAATGAGTAGCAATGTCTTTTTCGTGCTTCAGCCTGTTCAGCAGCTCAGTTGGCTAAGACCAATATGCAGAAGACTGAGAACAATCTCCACTTCTCTTCCTAGAACAAACTGACTGTGCTTGCTGACCGTGCTTGCTATTGCACCAGCTTGCAGTGGGCCTGTGCTACACTGTTACAGACAGCATTGGCGACGAACTGAGCATCTGGGTCACTGATTTGAAAGGCAAAACAATAAGTAAACAATGAAAACAAAGAGTTGAATTTGGTCCAAGGGGACCTTGATGTGACAAAAACTCAGAAAGTCTTTGCAAGTATCTAAGTATTGAACTTACTAATAGCTGATAAACATTAGACATATTTTTTTAAATGAGAATTGGGGAAGCTGAAAAAAATGTCACTATGGGGCTTTTACCCAGGGTCATTTGACAATATAGGCATGAATGAGTTATAATTTATTTCATTTCAATATAGGTATTATGAATATTTCCTTTAACTAAGCCAGTAGTTTTAAAACAAGCTCTTTAATCTGTTAGTATGTCAAAAGTCCTGTTTCCACAATGATAAGGCATGGTAAATGGCAACATAACTCTGTAGAGAGAGCAGTCTTAATCTTTATGAAACATCAGAGGACGCAAACACTGTCTGCTATGTTGACTAATATACACTTTAATTACAGTTTATTTGTTGCTCCCGTTGTTGTGCAGTAAAAGCTCTTCATAATACACCTTTTCACCTTAAAAATTCTGTTTTGGGCTTTTTTCTAACATTAGAAATGTTAATGTCTTAAGCATGTGTTTATATATGTATGGGTTTATGCTATTGGGAGACCAGGGAAATTTTTTTGTCTAGAACCACAACACTCCTTAATATGTGTGGTTCTGGGTAAACTTCATTCGAAACTCATTATGAACAGACAGCAATACTTCAGTAAGCCTTACACTTGCTATTTTCTTCAGCTATTTGGTTAACACTTTCTTCACATCGATGACAAGTGCTGCTTGTCTAGTCTGGTAGAACTAGGAACTCAGACTAGTTGTCCACCGAATACAGAAAAGGAAGACTTCAAAATCTATAGTAATGCGCCATTGTACAACAAGTTCAATCTGGGCTGCTAGAAACCTTTCTAGAAGCAGACTGTTCTCTCACAATGTTTTGTCTGTCTTTCTGCTTTCTAACAGTAACGGTGAATTTTGTCAGTAAACTTATTTTTTGGTGACCCACGTGATTTCAGGTAGTAAATATAACATTGGTTGAAAACATAATATAAATGTATAAACTGTAGATATAACGGACTCCACTCTTTGATATAGCTTACAATTACATAAAAATATATTTATATTAAAAATATGTATCATTTAATACACTGCACAGAGGATGATAAGTCTCTGAAATAGAATATCTTTGAATTTTTTTTTTAAAGATAAATGGCCAATACCCTAAACTCTGTACCTCAGACCTCCAAACAGTCATACATTTTTGAGTGTTCTGAAATGTTTGGTTAACCTTTTTTCCATTCTTCTAGTTTTTACAAGCTTCTGCACTTCTGGTTTCTGTCTGAGACTAGAAACCTAAGTACCAAAATACCACAACAAAGACAGTGCTCAAGATATTTCAGGCTTGATTTAGAGCAGGAAGTATTTAGATTCTGTTAATATTCCCAGTTAAATTTTCAAATACAAGAGCATTCAGGTAAGCATCCAAGCTGACTGGTGCTCTTCTGAACTGAACCCAAACATGAAAACTTTAGAATTTACTCCCTCACAGACAGTAAAGAGACCTATTTGTGGGACAATTCTGTATTGGTATTATGTAATCAATAAAACTCCATTATTATAAATGTTAAATTCGACCAGCTTGATTGCATAATATTCCTGTGTGAAGCACACTCTATATTGACTTACAGAAATTATAGACTGCATACTGAAACCTTTTAAGAAGTATATTTATAAGAATACTGTAAACAGAGTTGTCATATGTATACACAAATATCTATAAATAGATTGGGCCCTTAAAACACACTTCAGCATTCGACATTTGTGGTATAACAAGATTACACTATTTTAGATCATTGCTGTATATGTTTTCTAAAAAAGAAACAAATAACTTTTTCAAAGGAAGGCTATGTTCATAAACATTGGCTGTTTATCACACTATCGTATTTGTCTTCTTTATAACATTTGCATTGTTTCCTAAGCAAAGAACTGTACGCATTGCAAAAAGTACAGTGCAATAAATGTAAGTACCTTCTTTAAATACGTATCTGAAATGACCTGCCTGGCTCAGCATTTTTATGCAGCTCCAGATCCCACTCAAATCAAATAACTTTAACTATTACTTAAGTTTTAGTATTTTGATTTGGAAGAGTTAGTGTTTGTCTTTCAGGGAGTAGCTGAAATAAGGCATATCTTGGCTAAATAGGTGTTTTGGCAAACACACAAAAATATTATTTTTTGAACCAAGATAGTTCCCTTGACAGAGAAAATGTATCTGAAGGAAAAAGGGAGTATTTGGTGATTGTGTAATAAGGCCCAAATCCAGAGTTCACCAACTCGATGGGTCAGGTCTTTGGAAGAGACTTTAGAGATATTTACGGAAGGACAGCACTTAACTAGATTGAAAGAGGGTTAAGAAAGGCTGGAAAGAAGATGCTGATGACAGTGTATGGTTAATTTCTATCCGTATGTATGGAGGGAGAAAAACTCATGTGTCCAAACAGATCATAAGGCACCTGAAGTTTTTTTAAAATATTTTGCCTTTACCTTCACATTGAATCCAATATCTAATCCAATTCTAATACTGAAACAGAAAATCTGCAATTGCCACATGGAATGCTAAATGGTAAGGAATTAACAAACACATGCGGATTGTGTTGGCAGCATAGAAAAGAGTTCTCTAATTTTTAAATGTAAGAATGATAAATGCAAAATTCACATAGCAGAGCTTCAAAATTGTCAGAATGTTAAAGCAATAATGGGACACTGAGGAATTACTCTAGATGATGGAGAAGAATAAGGAAAAAAACCAATTCCCCATTGGGATGTCTATGCAGTTAATTTATTTACCCTGAAAACATGCCAGATCTCTCAGAACAGACGGTAAGTTAACTGGCTCAAAAAATCTTGGCTACCAAACTACTAAAACTCACATATCTAAGAGATTAAGTTATAAAATGAAATAACTGATCTCTGAAGATCAATGGGATCCTATGTGAGGCTGCCTTGAAGTGCAAAGGAATTGTTTAAAGCTTACTGGCCTATATATAACTTCCTTAAAACACAAGAACAATCCACCCTGATGTAGAATAGGAAGCCAGATCGACTGAACGGGGAAATTAAACTGAATTCAAAAGCAGAAATGGAGATGGAAAGCGAAAGCAGGGACAGGCAACCAAGGAGGAATTTTAACATCACCCAAGCACTCTGGGACAGATTTAGGAAACTCAGACCTTAGCTAGAGTGGAAATTGATGGAGGATGCTAAGTTCAATATGAATGGCTTCTACGGGGCTTCATATCAGTGAAGGAAACACCAGGGCAAATGCAGAGCTGCTGATGAAGAGTGTGGGCAACCTCATGCCTTTACAGAAAAGGTCTTTCCTCAGGCCTCTCGGGTCTGCATGCCACGTAACAAAATTTGTGGAAGGGAGGAACACAGTGAAGCTTTGAAGAGGATCACCTTAGGGACTACTTAGAAAGGGAACCTCACAAGATGCATCTAAGTGCGTTAAGGGAGCTGGTTAATGTTACTTTGTGTTTGACACTAGGGCTGGTAAAGTCTTCATACAGACGGCATATTTGAGGGCAACACCAGACTAGGGGAGTGAAATTGATAAATTGGAGGACAGAGCTGCCACACGGTGGGACCTCAACAGGCTCAAAGAACAGGAACCTCATGAAGTTCAACAGAAGCAAGTGTGAAGTCCTGCATTAGGAAGAAACCTAATCCTGTGCATTGGCACAGACTGGAGTCTGTTCAGCAAATCTACAAAAATGTACCTGGGAGTCCTTGTGGACACCAGATTAAACCAGTTCAGTTGTGTGCACTTGCAGTGATGAAAGCTAAATACAGCCTGGGCTATATCAGCAATAACTTGCTAATCCATCACCAGTACTGATGTAAGAATATTGTGATTACTTATTGTGATTGGTTACTTCAAAACTTTTTAGGACATTCCTTGCTTCTTTGAAGATATATTTAGTTATTGTATCGGATCACGTATTCACAGATAACAATCTGCATGTGGTTCAGATAACAGATTAATTAAGGAATTTCAATATGTTCTCATCAGTGATGATCCTGCTTCAGCTTGGCACCCTGATTAAATCTTAAAGTGCTTGATGAAGCATCCATTTGTGCTCTTGATAGATGGCTTTATGTTCTGTCCCTCTGTGTAGAACAGCTTCTAGAGCCCTCCAGGTATATCAGCTACATATTATCTGCCAGAATACAGAGGCTGTGGCTTAGGTTCTTTCCAGAGAAATTGTATTAATAAAATGATTGATATTTCTGTTTTCTTCCAAGGATCCCATGCTTACAATGGAGAATCAAAGGTGAATACTTTCAATATGTAGAGACTTAACTTATAATCTTCTAAGGACAAAGGACTTCTGATGACTCTTGGGTTTTTTGCTTTGTTCTGGTCAAAAGCAAGTTCTCAATTAAAGATGTACATCTTCTTTCTGAAAAAGAACCCACTCCAAAAAGTAGTGACAGAATCAATATTTTTGAAAAAGGTTTCTTTAGTTTAGAAACTTATAAAAATTTCTGTGTACAATTTCAAAACTAGCACAAGATTTAGAATCATAATCATTTATATGAAAGTACAATATGCAAGACATAAAATACAGGCCACTTTATTGAAAATAGGCCACAAGACCTAATGGACTAACTCTGGTCTGATTTTAATCTCAAATTCTTTCAAAACTGTTGAGACACCAGGACCAGTAGGACTACTGCTATACCCTACTGCTATACCTTTCTCTAAAGAAGCTTTAGTTATTAGCAAAATGAAACAATGAAAACTGCTCTGCATGGGAAGCCACAGGTATTAGCTTTTTTTGAAAAGCAAAGGGATTTTAAAGCAGGAAAATAAATGAAAGTGTTGAAGTTACTGCAGCTATTCTTGTGTTGAAGTTAGGTTTAAGCTTTTTGCTGGCTTTATCCTACTGAACACTATTATTCAGTTATATATTCAAGGAAACTGAAAGAAGAGATGAAAATTCCTGCTTACATTGCTAAATATAAGAAATGAACTAAGACTGCCTACTCCTGAACAGATGTTAATTGGCTGTTCTTTTCACAAGAGTCAAACTTGAGCAAATACCAAATTTCCAAATCCAGCTGAAAGGCAAAAGAAACAGAAATGTTATGACAGACGTAGAAAACTGCTGTCCAGGCTGGTAGCCAGGGCACCTGAGACCAAACAAGAACAGCTGGAAGCCAGCAAAAATCATTACTGCCTCAGTGGAGCCACAGTCATGTATTGTAGAAATGGAGAATGAATGGTACTGGAGGAATCAGTGAGATGTACTTGAATTACTAGAGAAATCTCAGATAGCTCTTGAAAATGGAGGAAAAGCTGAAAACCTGAATTTTTTTTTAAGACAAGGCAAGAATAAGGCAGAAGCATCATTATAAATATCAGGAGCACTGAAATGATCAGTACAAATTGCTTCCAGCTGAGATTGCAGCCGACCCAGCCTTTTCATTTCTGAGTCATGAGTATCTTAACAAGGTATGCAGGGAATTTAAATTACACCTTGCTGGCAAAATGTTAAGTTATCATCTCAGAAATATATTGATCTCTTAGATGAATTATGTCATGATAGCAAAATGATGCTATCTAAAATCATTTAAGTTATCAGAATGGAATTGAAAGGGTTACATTTTAATATTGACGTTAACATACTACTGGTGCTACCAAGACTTTGATCACAGCAACGTTGGGCTGAACATTTTTCAGAACCTAGCAAAGTGATTGTGCAGTGAATGAAAGGAATTCCTCCAATTTTACTTTTAAAAATGCTTGAAGTGAAAATTCTTGGCCATTACTGCTCTAGACTGAGGTCAATTAGACTCTGCCTAACGCCACTTTAAGTCCACAGAGATAGGATTCATTTCACTGAATGTTGGGCATCCACTTTTGCATTCGAGGACTGACCTCAGACTCCTCTTCTAATGAAAGGAGAACACAGGACAATTTATCTGATCTGTTTAGTACCTATTTTTGTTTGAGGTAAATAACGGAAAAAGCATCTTTCTCTTTCCACTGACTTGCTGTTTGTCTGCCTCTCTCTCAGTCACAGATTGGGTGATGCAGATGTGTTACACTGCTGTATCATGTAACAAACCTGCTTCCACTGGGTTTAGACAACCAGCTCTTATGCATATTGTGCATTATAGAGGGTTACATTTGGCCAGATAGATGCCGCTACAGATGCCGAAATCTTAGTGAGAAACTCAGCTTACTTCATATAATTCACATAATTCAATTATCAGATTACCCTCGGGCACCCAAGCCTGTGTGTACTTCTTCCACTGTTCAAGGGCCTAAGCATATGCATCTACATTTGTCTCTTTGTATAGTCTTTTTGATTCACCACATGAACATATTTTATTGTCTTGGAAGAAACTGATGACAGCAGAGAAATATACTGCTGTCAGTCAAAGCCTCTTAATCTAAATGAAAGAGCTCTTGGCGCTGTAGTCAATGGATGTGGGACTGTGGGAATAAATGGTCAATTCTTTTTCACTTTTGTATTCATGCTGAAATGTCCATTGTATTTCACTGAAAGTAAAAATGACACATTGCAAAGGCATTGGATTGTCCCATGAAATACAACAATCCACAGCATGTTAACGCATTTTTTTTCCTTTTCATATTGCCCCAAACTGCAAGAAAAAACATTGTTTTCAAAAAATAATAATAATCATTCTCAGCAGTTTCTAAGTAATGGAGTCTCCTAGCATTTCAGGCTTTTAATTCTGTTTTGTTTCTTCCACTGAGGAGATGGAAAAACCCCTAGATCAATTCAAACTCATTTTTCAAATGTGCTCACTTCCCAAGCAGAAACAAATTACCACCATCTCTCTGAGATTTAATTGCTTTCACTCCAGAAAAACACCCCTTCTGCACAGAAAGATGAAGCAAAAGAAGAAATACTAGATGAATCAGTAAAGAATGAGTGGTTTTGCGTTGTTTTTTCCTTCTCCTAAATTAACTTAGGGTTACTTGTCAGTTAATATATAGTAATTTTCACATCATGAAGAGCTCAGTACTTCCCTTGTTAAAATCAGTAGCTGAAATGTGTGTTCACCTACAAGGTTCCAAAAGGAGGTGCTTTTGCAGGAAAAAAAAAGTGAAATGGAAGAAAGAGTAAAAAGAGAAAGGGAGAGAGAAAAAAAAAAGAGAGAAAGAGAGTGAAAAGAAGTCAGTGAGAAAGTAAGAAAGTGAGAAAGTAAGAAAGTGAGAAAGTGTGCCTGTGTGAGAGAGAGGAAGAAAGAGAAAGAGTGAAAGAGAGAGAGAAAGAGAAAAAGAAAGGAAGAGAGAGAGAAAGGGAAAGAGAGGAAGAGAAAGAGAGAAATAGATAAAGAGAGAAAGAGAGAGAAAGAAAAAGAAAGAAAGAGAAAGAGAGGAAGAGAGGAAGGGTGAAAGAAAGAAAGAAGGAAGGAAAGAAAGAAAGAAGGAAAGAAAGAAATTTGATCTAAGTCGCAATGTTCCTGAAGCAGTGGCTTCAGCATGAAATAATGGGCCAATCGTGTAACATAAAGGAGCTCAAAGAAATAAGATTTGGTAAGGTCAGAGTAATGATTTTTTTTTTTTTTTTTCAAATGAGATATTGTTCTTGAAAGTGACGCTGAGCTATAGTAGGCAGTGGTAGGAAAGGAAACATCTTGTTTACAAATGTCAGCCAGCAATTAGCGTCATTTAAAGAGTGGAACCACAACTGCTGTTTTTTGTTAGCTTTGAAAACCCCATCTCTTTCTTGTGGCCACGTTTTAAGAGGCAAAGTAGACAGCAAGACTCTGAAACCAGTTCATAAATAGTTGATTTCATATTTTAAAATCTTGCCTATAACTGTCACCCCCCTCGCGTGGATCACAGATGGTGAAGAACTAATTTGTTACTGTTTGATAACGGCTTTTATGTATCAAAGCTCTTATTTACTACTCTGTGGGGGGAAATGACAGACTAAAAGCAATTATGTGTTTTTCTTTCAGTTTTTCTTTAACCACTATGCTCTTTGGCTTTTTTTTTTTTTTTTCCCACTCCCAACATGTTTCTTATTTGAAATATAGCATTGTGAATCTTTTACATATGTTGGTTCTCATTTAACCCTCTTTCTGGGTTTTCAAGAATGCATCTGGCCGGGCAGATCAACTGTAATCTTTCATGATTGTTTATAATGGCCCAGTGATAAGTAATAACACTCAGGGGTGTCTCCCGGTAACAGCGTATTACATTTCAGTATTAAAAATGCAAATTGGGACTTTGCTTTTGAAGATTGTCAGGAAAATGTTTCAAGGAGGTAGAATAGCTACCAGGACGCCTGTAAGCGAAATAACCCCCTCTCCTCCCACCATGTGGGGCCTCCTGCCCACAGGTTTTCTGAAGGAGCCCCTCACCCCCTCCTCCTTCCCCCAAAATAAATAAATAAGTGAAGAGACTTTCCTCTGTACGTGGTATTAAGTAACTGATGTTAAATCTTTGGCCCTGGAAAGTCATGAACTCTGGCATCTTTCCATTTTTTTTCCTCACTGGTGATATGCAAACTACTTGGTGTTGCCACCAAGAATGGTTATGTTGTGGGTTGTACTTTCTGGTGTTGCACTGCAGCAGAGCTGATGAGGCTGAGGGGATAGTTTCTGCACATATCTTTATTTTGAATAAACTAAAGAGGTTTCAATTTGGTGATGACCAGGGCCGATTTGTTGGTGAGTTTCGTTAATGTAAATCAGTGGCTTGTGGGCTTAAAGTTTAGGGTGTGCATGAACACCACAGTGAATTCAGTCTTTGGTGTAGAATTTGTCCTATTGAAGTAAGAGTTAAATTTAAAGGCAAAAGAATGCTATTATAGATAGGAAACTTCAAGATAGCAATGTAATATTGTAATTATGGTTATAGGAAACATTGCCTATTGCCGCTGAAATCAATCGGAATTTTCCCACTGACTTAAATGAAAGAAGGAGTAAGTCACCATGGAAAGACCCATGGAAAGATTACAAGCTTTTGTTTTCCTCATTGCATCCTTCAAGTTACCTCCTGGCTCTCTTTGCCTGTTTCACCCTCCTTTTCTTCTCCCTTATTATGTCCACACTTTGCCTGTTAATGTCAGTGGGGCTGCTTGGGGAACAATATACGGCTGAACATAAGGAAGGACAGAAAATTCTCATCAATAAGAACAGAGCATGCATTTCCACACTCTCTGAAGCTCACCTTTTAACCAAAGCGTAGACTACCAGGAAAACAAATCAAAGAAGTAAAGGAAAACAGAAAAGGACAGAAAAAGGACAATCGAATTTAGGAAGCCAGTATGCCTGTTTAGGATGAAACATCACAATATAACCCTTCTTACAACCAAAATAGGAGTAGCACTTATTTCCAGGCTTTTATACCAGAAACCTTCAATAGAATCCATAAATCACTTCCACATGTTTTTGAATAAATCTCTGTCCTGTATTTTACAAATTGCTTTCTCAAGACACAGTTTGAGTAAGGTCAGCAATCCTTCCCTCCTCTTGTTTGACTTTCTCAGCGTGAATTTCACCCCTGGCAGTTGTCAAGAACAAGACCTGTGTCACCGAACTCCTGCCTAAGCCAATTGATTTCCAGTGAGAGCTATATTTAGGCTAATCAGGTCCACTGTGTCTGGATGTGGCAATGAAATAGCTGAAGCATGCTCTATCAGGCCCCATTTGAAAAAGCTGGCCCAAGTGTGCCTGTCATTTCTGCTGTATTTCAGACTCTCCATCATTTTGATAATTATACAGCTTGGAAACTTTTTTTCTTTTTATAGTCTTTGAAACTATAATGAAGTCTTCAGCGCTGCCAACCCAAACCATCCAAAAATCTTGAATTGGGCTTGAAATAATCATGAGATTGGCCTGAAAATCATGCAACTGAATGTACTTGGCTTCTTTTTATTTGCCTTCTGGTTTTGAGTGTTTAGGGTGCAATGGGGTCACATTTGCGGGGTTTCCTCTGTGTCTGTGTGGGCCAGAAATGCAATCTTTTTATAAGACAACTGAAATTCCTTGGGTATTCACATGACTCCAGGAGCTGGGTTTTAACCGGGGCAAAAAAAAAAAAAAAAATCCACTGTGTTTGGGCTTGTGATAAAATTGGAAGCCTTGGCAATACAGAGTGTCTCACATTCAAAGTTTGTTTATAAGGGGAATATAGTTCGATGGAGAGAGAGAACAGAGTTCCCTTCTGTTCTTTTCTGACTTGAGAGAAATTCCTCCCAAAGGGTGAACTTCACTTCGCAGAGCCCGCACAAGGCCTATTCAGCATCTGAAGTGATGCATAGACCTGGCCGTGGGTCTCTTTATATGAATTTACTTCATGCTACATTAAGAGAAGCTGCAGAAGTTATTGTAGCCGAGATAGTTTTATGTTCACAAGGAAAAAAGAAATTCTTTATAAATCTGCACATTATCAAGGATTTGGAAGCAAAGGCCAACAAGGAGGGGTACAGGACTGAAAGCCCTTGTGAAAGAGGGTGAAGGATGCCCTTGAAAGAGGGAGAGACCTGGGAATAGAAGCATATGAGCCATTTGGTATAATTAAAGGTAGGAATCCAATCTTAGGACAAGTACGTGCTTGTGGAGTCGGGGACATGGCTGGAGATGCAGGTAGGAGCAGCACCTGGAAAAGTAAACAAGCAAAGATGTAGGTGAGAAAAAACATTCCTTCAAATTCCCCTTTCTTACTTCTGTCACATGCAGGACATAAAGCTGTGCACGAAGGACTGAGACATTAAAGCTGGGATTCATCTTATCAGTTCTAAATACCTACAACACAAGAAATTTAAAGTGGGATTCACCTCATCCACCATCTACATGTGCACTAGTTCCTTGGTAAGCAATGGAAATTAATAGGTATTTCCGGGGTGCAATTAATCTCATCCTCAAACAGACATCAAGAACAGATTGGACAAACTGCACCACAAAAAAGCCTTTTTATTTCCATTGGCTATGTAGGAAACTCAAGTTGATGGATTTTAAGAGGACTAGTTCTTATGCAGACTATTGGCAGTGCAGGAGTCTGAAGTTAAGCATTTTTTCCATGTTTTGCTTAAGAAAAATCTTAGCTGACATCTTTTTGAGTAAATCAGGATATGACTGTAAATGTTCTTGGTGCGGCAATACGTGTGTATGTGTATGTGCACATGCACAGGGTGTTTGGATAATTTTTGCTTATGTTCATGTCTAAATTGGGAGGTAGCAAGAGTAGGGAGTATATTGCTGCTCCTGGAGATGACTGGCATTGAACAAGACTGAACTGCATGAAGAGGGAGATAAAGCTATGGCTTTGAGCCATTTATACTACATGATAAGTGTCTGGATATCTCACAGTGGCCGTACTCTGGTATCCTCATGTCCAAACCAGTCTTAATGTCCTAATGTCTCAGACCTGTCTGAAGCGCTTTAAAATCGTTTGACTGGTTTTGCTTTTCTTCTGTGACTAGTGACACCTTGAAGTAATGCACCATTAGCGTCTCTTATCCCAGTTGTGTATGCCTTAAAAATTGGCAGTGTTTTCACTCAAAAGGTATCAGATTCAATTTAAGTACAGGATTTAGAGCGTGCCAAGCCAAGTCCTCTTTGCCAGCAATTTGACATCCTGAACAAATAAGGTTTGAATTCCTGCTCTGAAACAGGAAAAGGATCATTTAGTCTGTTTGAATATCATTTAGAATAGGATAGTTTTATTTTTTTGATGCAGCAGTAGTGTCAGGTGTTGATTCTGACAGATTTATTGAACTGATGGTTGTATATTAAACATACAGCTTTAGACACAGCTTAAATATATATTCAATCTTTCTATGAAATTTAAGTGATGAAAATACCCTATGATAGGTAGATTACAAGTGCAACATAAAATTAATGATAGCCAAGGGTTCTCAGGAAAGAGTTTTTCCAGTACAACTATGACAGAGGTTAAGAACAGGGACAAGGAAGATCACACACGAAGGAAGAGACCCACAGAAAGACATAGGTATTTATTTGCCAATTTAGGCATACAAGTAAAAACTCATATTCTCAGCCCCTGCCATTCTCCTTCCATCTT
>NW_009660184.1:637005-662856 GCF_000708025.1 Charadrius vociferus | reverse complement strand
TCTTTCAGACAGTAATTTCCTTTAATTTCTGCTGCATACAGAATAAAATATTGACAGTGCCTGCTACTATTTAGTGCCTGCCCTAAATAACCCTGACCTGAGTATGTGTCTGTGGAGCAGTGGGACAGGAGACAGACAGTCAAGTCAGAAGATGTGTCAAAGATGAAAGAAGTGTCAATTTATTAATGTGGCAATCCAAGGTAATAAGCACCACCTCTTAAACAGGGTCATCAGCTTTAAGAAGGGAACCCCACCAACTGACTGTACTGTTTCTGAAAGCTGGCTTAGTTTACAGCTACCTCGGGTAGCTCTGTCAGGAACTCCGCCAGGAGGAGGTACATGGATGCTCTTAGTATCCAGCATGTGGTGAGAGACAAAATGGAGGAATTAGGGGGCAAGTACCCAGGACAGCAGAAGCTGAGCCAGCTCCCCTTTGAATGCTGGGCCCCCCCTTAAGGTGCCAGCTATGGACTGACTGCCATGTCGTGGTCTTTACATGGTGCTACAAACCTACATGTCCTACTTACATGGCTGTATGGTGAGCTGTTACCATTACCAGTGTTGTCCAGCAAGATCGAGTGGCCACATAGGAGTTCAGATAAATGGGAGCAGATTTTTTGCTTATACACAGGTATACAACACTGTGTCCATCATCTTCCTCCTACTCTTAATTTAAACTTCAAAATGATTTACAGAAATCCTGGTATGGCATGGTAACATTTTCTAAATCTCATTTGGCAGACTTGAAACACTTTTCATTCATGATCATACTGTGCAATTGTTCAGAAAAAAACCCCAACCATATAGCATTTTCTGTCTTGTGGCTGCTGCAGCTCAACCTTTACGAGGAGTTTTAGTTCTTATCCGCTTGCCATTGCTTTTAAAAAAACAAGCAAGCAATCAATTTTTTACAGAGAGTTGTAAAAATAGTAATAATAACAACAGTAAGAAGAAGAATACTAATAACACGCCCTTCTGTTTGAGTTCTGAGGTTCCTTGATTCGTATGTCTCCCTGGCTGAGGCTGGGATTGCTGTGAGAGAACCTTCACCTGTGTCTACTAAGCATCTGTTGAGGTGAATGGAAGCTAAGGTAAGTCAGTGTGGAAGGCTTCAAAAGACCTCACCCAGGAAACATTAGTTTACTTTAAAGAAGGGCTACAGACTCTATTGCTTTGGGATTTACGTGAAGAAGCATCTGATTTTTTGAATATTTTTGTTAATTAAGCTTACGTGTCTGATACTTGATTTAAAGATATGATCATGCAATAGAAATTGACAGCACACTCAGACAAACTAATTTAAGTGCTCTCACCATTTACAGAGAATCCGTAGAAAATTTCCTTAATTTGTATTTGGCCTGAAAGCACCTAACAACAAAATATTAAGTGGAAATCACTAGATGTTTACTGTCAAAGATAAGCTGAAATATCACAGTTAGCACAAACACTGTGTAACCCATGGCATATTAAGTATAATAAATACTAAGCCCCCAAATTTACCCTTTCTGCATTGTACTTATGATGTCCTGGTCCTTTAGCTACACAGATTCATTTGCATTATGACAAAATACTCACAAGATAGCCTCTGTGAAATAAAAAGGTAATTTATGGCTTCTTATTTGTAATCATATGCAAAAATATAATAAAAACACAGGAAAAAAAAGGAACAAATACATTAATGTTACTGTTGTCCTTTTAGCAATTGTTAATTTGACAAATGAGTATTTCAGGATCTAACTCTGGCTTTTGCTGTTATGGATCTGCTGTACCATATGCTATTATTCGGGCTGGCATTGGTGACGCAGAGCTCGTTTTCTGTCTACTGATCAGTGTAACTTTCTGAGCTTGTTCTGTGCTACTGATAAAAAATATCTCTTTTTTTCCAGGGCTTTCTAGCAATTAAAAGTGATCTCATATATCGCCATTCTGCATTGCTGCTTGCTGTTTATTTGCTCTGTCGCCAGCACAACAAAGGAAAGGCAGCTTAATTTGCTGTATGTTGTGTAATGCAAACGTGAGTTACTGTATATCCCTTAACAGCCCATCATTAATTTCCCTTGCATGCCGTTTCCAGGTTTCGTATATTGCTGGCTGTTGTGATAGTATGTAAAGCATCAGCTGCTGTTTCACAGCTTGGATTTTAAAGGGTCCACAAGGAGAGATCTAAAGCTGAAATTCTAATATTGCCTCTAATGGAAGAACTATTACCCAAACAAGCAGGATGTAGATTTCTTTCCTAGCAGAACGCTGCTATGGCATTCTCGCACTAATAGCCTTGGAGCATTCAGGACTCTGGCAATGTGTGGTTTCCAGTTCTGAGAAACAATTATTTATTTCATACTTATTCTTTTGCCTAAGGAAAAAAAAAAAAAAGTCTAACTAGTTTAGAAGCAAATTTATTTTGTATAAATTCTTACAATGTGCTCTCCAGCTTAGTATATGGGTGTAGTACAAAAAGCAACATTACTGACATTGGACGTTTGCTGCAAACACAGATTAAGCTTAAAGCCAGAACTATATGACTGTGTGAGAATCTGACTTGTCTAGAGAGTTAAAATCTGGTAAAGTTATAGATTGGGACCAGTTTCTATACTAATTACAATGTTCCTACTAAACTGCTGAGCATCTTTAGTAGTTTTCTTGGAGGCAATGTGAGTCTCACATTAGACTAACAGATTCAAACCCTGCTTTTGTTTCTGCAAATTTGGAAAGTGTTAAATAGTTCAAGTGAAATTAGGAAAAAATGGGGTATCATGAGAGTCTAACTTTTTATCCTTTAAAAGATTGCTTTGTAAAGAAAGCTACACAGATAATTGTTTTCCAAAAGAAAAGCAAAAAGAGAAGTGTTATAGAGAAAGAAATTTTCTTTCAAAACATGGAAGAATCCCCATCCCTAAAAATAAGGAAAGAATGTATTGTTGTGGTTTGATCAAAACAAAATCTGATTTGTTTTCTTTCATGGTTGAAGGTACAGACTCTAGTTCTTGAAGGCATGCCTGAGATTTTTTAATTCAGTCATCATCACTGTTCACATTCTCACATTCTGAGCTAAAGATAAACGTAGAGATAAACACAAGACTGTTACTGTGAGACCCCTCAAATAAAATTTGATTCCATGTTTAGGCATTCGATGCCTTTTAGGAAAAGACCACATAGAGCTTCATGTATGGGGTGGAGATTGCTATTTCAAGTACCTATTTCTGAAAAATCAGCTGAGAATCTTTGCAGAGCTTATCCTTTAGAAGGAAAGTTTTTTAATACACAGAAACTGTCATGAGGAACTGATTACCAACGAGGTGGGTTCGCATCTTCTGAAACCCATGTTTCAGAAGATAGTTGACAAGTGCATCCATTCACAAAGTAGAAGGAAAGAAATGAAAACATGAGCCTAGAAGAAAGGAAACTGCTAGGGGAAAATCAAAGGTGCAGGACAGTTAAAAAAGACATTCTGTACAACCACTTACTCTATAAATATTGTTCTTCTGTGTTAAATTATTGCCTCTTCTGCTATCGCAGCTTGAAGTTGCTTTAAATCTCTTTATCCTGTTGAACCCAGTCTCAAAGTCTCCGTCTCTTCTGGAACAGTGCAATGGAATGTAATGGGCTTTTAACTTAATCACAATAAAGCCCAGAGAAATTAAGAAGCTTGACACTAGAGTAAAGATAAAGCTTTCTTTATCACATTAGGTATGTAGGTAGCTGGTTTTCCTTGTCTGTAACACAGAATTTCTCTTAACGTTTTTCTATATAGGCCTTACTTGTAAAAGGATCAATTTTCCCCCAGATACTTTTTCCTTTGCTACAAAATGACTCATTTTTAAAAAATCCAAAAGTTGAAAAAAAAAATCAAAGTTGCAAATTTCATGCAAAACTCTGGGTCTTTTTCGCTTTTAAACTTGATGCACAGGGGAATGTATGTGATGGGATAGAAATCTGGGTCACAGCATGAAATTCCTGTTTTTGTATTCATAAAAAACAAACTCCATATATCAAAGGAAGGAGGTGTGAAGTAGTAAAAAAGAAAAAGAGAAAAGCAGTCTAAAATATTCTGAGTGCTTGATATTTCTCAAAAACATACTGAGATCTTTTAAGACATGATATGATTTCCTCTGACCATTATTGAAACAAAAATATTCGCTGCTGTGCTAGTAACTGCTCTAAACTTATCTTCTGAAGATGAATTAGTGAAACAATTCCAGTGTTCCAGTATTTTTTTTCCATCAAAAATATGGTTCTAGGCCCTGTGCTCTTGAGAAGTACTCAAGTGGGTACTGATTTATATAGCAAAGCAGGACACAGACACTCAATACATCCTTCTCTACCCATATGTGATCAAGAGCTGCAGGAATGATGGTACGCAAAGAAATGCTTTTTGGTGTCATAATGTTGTCCTGATAAGTTTAAAACTTAGAGGTCTAGAGTGCCTCATCTAATTATAATGTCTAAATAAAGAAATCACTAGGTATATACCTCTTTTAAACAAAACTGTAATTTGTACATCTCCTGCACAGCAGACCAAATTTTTGACCAATTACAGTGCAATCTGAATCTCCAGAGTGGATTGTTTGAATTATTTTAGTTTACAGGCTAACAACGGCTGCGAGGTTAGTTCAAGATCTTACACTATGGGATAAACCTTTGGTTTCTAAATAAGTTTATATCTTATAGATGGAGCTAAAAATGTCAGTTTGAGACAAATTACTTCAATTAGAGGATGATCAGTAAACGGGAAATAGTTCTTAAAGAAAACATATTCCAAGCATGGCATTTGTAGTGGTAAAAATGGGGACTCTCTCAGGCAGCAGCGGGCAGACTGTTTTTTCTAATGCAATTCTGTCGCAGAAAATCAAAGAAATACAGTGGAAGAAGAACACGCCAGTAATTACATGAAGTGCTGTTCTACTGCTCTGGGATTTTTTCTATTATAAAATTACTTAATAATAACCTAAAAACAACCTCATAATGGGTGAAAAAGTCTAGTTTTAAGTTGCTTGCAAGAGAAAAAGTAGAAACAAGGAAAAATACTTGCTATTAAACCTCATTGGTTCTCAATTGTTTTTGAAAAGCTTACTAAGATTACTAATGTCTTTTGACAAGGAGTTCCACTGGCCACTATTGAATTTGCATCCAAGGGATGAATAACATCAGAGAAGCTACATGACTACACCAATCTCTTAGTTACTTTCCTTGTGCTGCTTGCTTGCTGTAATTATGTTCCTTGTGCATTCATTTGCTGCGGCCAGACACAAGTGGTATCAGCCATCACAGGACAAATCAGATGGGATTCCACAGACCAAGAGAAAGGACAGATTCGTTCTGCTTGGTCCCAGTAAATACTCACAGCGCTCAGCTCATTTAGGACCTTGAACCTCTACTTACTGGCCTCTTTCAAAACTACCTCCCTCAAAACCTGAAAATTACTGTGGATGGTTAGTGATAGAAAGGAATCATTTTCCCTGTGTAGTGACCAAAGATATTCATATTTCCATAAGAGAGATGGGTCAGCTTCCTCAACATTCTCCCAAAGATACACATGTCCTCAAAAGGGGATGACACCATGCTATAATACCACTAAAGGGAAATAGTATTTCCAGGAATTTATGAACAAATCCATAAAACTCTTGGACATACTTCTCCCTGTGGGTGGAGTCTGTGCCCTAATGGCATAACTGCACCCTCATTGTTTTCATGTTATAAAACTCCCTCAATAATGAAACATCAGTAGAATTCCAGCTGAATGTGCTAACCCCTGAGAGACACAACTCCTCTCTACTATAATACAGTCAGACAGAAAAAGAAAGAATTTTCATTGATAAAAGCCACATGTTTACCAGTGGCAGAATAGTTAGATGTTGATACCGGTTCACAAAAGTGGTGTATGATGATCTACAAATTAATTATACACTTGGATTGCCAGAGATAGAATGTCAGCATTTGCTGGGATTTGCATGAATGCTGATTTAGGCTTCAAAACAGCACTTACGCTCATGCTGAATTTGAAGCACCTCCTTAGTCCCAAGTAAAAACTCAGGACCTAAATTAAATTGTGTATTTCATTTGGAACTAATAAAATATAAGTACAAAAAGGGAACATTTGTGTCAGTTTATTATACAGTATTTGACCCTATCTACCCTACTAAAACTTCACATTCTTTCTCCAGCGGTGCCGTATGGGAAAACAAGATTGCAATTGTGCCCCAAGAGCATGACAGCAGTCCTCATAATAGTTTCTTCAGTCTTTTTTTACATTGCTTTCCAAAATGATGCTGCCATATGTGCTGTTATATTTAAGCAGCAGATGCTGTGAACTCACAAAGTTGAAGAATGCTGAAGTATGATACCATTTGAAAACAGGTTTTCTAGGGAAAGCTGACTTCTTGCAAGGCTTTGGATTTATTTCAGGCATTTCATTACTAATTACAAAAGGCCATATAGAATGCATTTATACCACTTATTGGTTCTGTCTTGGGGCACCTAATATATGGGCTATCTAGCTTTTACACTGTATTGCTCTTCCCACAGCTACAAAGCTGCAATAACCTCTATTTGCAACAGTGCTAATGCTTTCATTTTGAAAAGGAGCTGGGAATGGGTCTTCCTTTCCACTCCTTTAGTTAACCGGAGTTTGAGCTAAGGATGACATTGCAGCATAAACTAGGCTCATAGTATTAGGCTATCCATTAGCTAAATATGGGTATTATGAATATAATGTTAGTAAATTCAAATTACTTCCGTTTTCATTGCTAACCGACTTTCTAATCATTCTCACATTTGAAAATTAAGCAAGAAAATTCACAGCCTATTCTGAAGTGCATTGACATTGGCAGACCTGCTGGAGTCATAGGGAGTCAAATCAGTTCCTATAGTATGCACACCAGATATATGGGCTAGGAGCTGAAAGAGGGTGCAGTAGAGATATGGAAGAAAAGGTGGCCCACGGGAACATTTCAAATGTAAAGGTTGCTTCATGGCAGTTGTTTTAGGAAAATAACAGGTTCTGGGGACTGAAGCATTCAGAATGTTAGAAGCATTCTTCTAGCACTGATGACTCGAGTCAGTTTAATTTAATGTGTAACTTCACCGGGTTTATGAGACTGAAATACCAGGCTCTGTAAGGCAGTTAGTTCTTTTCCGCACATGGACAACTGTGAGTAATTGCCAACAGGGCAAGTTTCCACCATGTCTTGTAATAGTCTACAGCAATTCTTGCACCTTAGGAGAAAGAGACTGATTTGGAAGGAAAGGAATTACCCATTGACAAGAAATGTATGGGGGTTGGAAGGTCCTGCACTTTCTTTGTATCTTTGCACACATAGGTAATGTATAGAGTAGTTTGGGTCTTTTCTCACCTGTGGCACTGATTAACGTTCCCATCAAATGTATCAGTGGAAGTATAGGTCTAACTTTCTCATGGTCAACTTACAAAAGTTTGTTTTCTTCATAAGAGTATTTGGTATAAAGGGCAAAGTTTTGGCAGCGGGGAGGGCTGTATGGGTGATCTTTGGGAGAAGAGACCATGGGCTGCCTTGTGTCAGATACAACCAGTATCTCCAAAACAGACCTAAAGCAGGACAGAGCTGAAGCCCATCAGCTGAGTTGGTGTTGTTTTTGCAAAACATATGTAAGAAGGGGCAGAAAACACCAGAGGCAGAGGGAAGAAAAGAATGAGAAACACCAGGGAGAACAGCAAAATCAGAGGTGGGGGTGCTCCATGGCAGAGCAGGTATACAACTAAAGGGACTGTGGCCTGAGGAAAGCCCACAGCAGAGCATAGGAAAAGAGTAAAAAAAAAAGAGACAAACCACTATGCACTGACCCCCACCTCTGGTGCTGCTTGTTGCCTCCCCAAGAGGATTGAGTGTAACCTGTGTCAATAATTAGGGTGGAGAGGAGTCTGAAGAGAATGAGTGAAGTGGAAACAAGGAAGGAGGGAAGAGAAGAGTCTAAGGTGAGACTGAGTCTGGGAAAGTGGAAGGAGAGATGGTTTTTCCCTAAGTGTTTGAATGCTTGTCTTTTTTTGTTTGCCAATGCTCTAATCGGTAATGAAATAGTTATGTTAATTGGAAATAAATTAAATTCCTCAAGTTGAGTTTATTTTGCCCATGACAGTACATGGCAAGTGATTTTCCCTGCCTTTATCTTGACCCATAAAATCTCTCGCTCTCATTCTTCTATTTTCTTCCTTGTCCAGCTGGTGGTGGTGGGAGGCGGGGGGGAGTAGGAGGGGGAGAAAGGAGTGAGTGAGCATCTGGGTGGGTGCTTGGGTGCTAGCTGGGATGAATTCATCACAGCAAGGAACTCTATTATTGTTTTTCCCTCCCCTTCCTTCCCTTTCCTCACTCCTCTATTTTTTTTTTTTTTGCACCTTTCACTCTTTCATCTTACTTTCTTTGCCTTTATAATAGTTTGAATGGGAGAAGTGTACCAAACATAATTGACATTAAGGCAAGTTATTGTTCTTGCAATTAATTCTTGCTTCTATCAGTTCCACAATAAAAGAAATATTGTGAAACTGGTTCTATTGTAAATGCTTCCAACAGTAAGATATTGGCATCCAGATCACACCGCGCAATGGGATATTCTAACCAGACTGCCAGCACTGGAACGAAAAATGTAACTCTTTGTTCCAAAGAGCTGTTAGATCAACGTACTCGGTATGGTTGCCACCTAGAAATCATGTAAATGGGCTTGTATTTTATGCCTTTTCCTACTTTACGTCCCCTCTCATTGTGTTTCCCTCTTTCTCATTCATCCGCCATTTTTGAGGTGACATGTTCATTTTTATTAATTGTCCATTGACTCATCCTTCTTTTGTTGGAGGTCTCTGCAGCCCTTCCACAGCATTGTGAATCCAGCACCACTGGAAAAAAGTATTGATTCCAGTAACTTGATAATGTTTAACTAGAGTTCTTGGCGGACATGACTACTAGCAGGATTTGGATTCTTCCCCCTCTAGGTCCCCCTGATGGGTGCTGACCCTCCTCCCAGTTAAGAGCTCCGTGCAGTGCCCCCTTCCTGCTTGAAGACAAATGAAATACAAACGGCGATAAAACCCTTTCTCCCCTTAGAAGGGATCCTGCAGCATGGCTGGGGTGCACTGGTAGGATGCTGTAGTAAAGAGATAATTTCCAGCTAAGGTGCTTAAGATTCACAGTATCATAAAGGAGAGTGACTATTGCAATGGGGAGGGGATCCCCGACTGCTCTCTGGGGTTCCACTCTCCTTTGTGTGAGGGAAGCATTTGTTAACTCTATTCAGGTCAACAAATACTGTGTCTCAGCTGGTCTTGTGGTGAGTTGATGGGCATAAAGAGGAAATGGTCTGAGAGCAGAAACTCTTAGGTCCTCTTGTTTTGAGAGTTATCACAGGCCCACAGTGGACCTGGAAGAAAAGTGCAGATGAAGGCGAGGGAGAGGAGACAAAGTGTTAAGTATGCTGACTTGGGCTGCTGGATTGAGCTGTTTGGAGAAGAAGGATGAAGCTATAAAATTGAGATTTAGATTTTTACAAGTTCAAGGGAGGATGGCTCCCTTTTGCAGTTCGGCTTTGAGTCCTTCTAGTAAAAATACTCGGGCTTCAAATGAACACTGCCAGTAAAATTTCCAAAGAATCCCTCACTCAAAACCCCTCACTTATCTAAAAAATAGATTATATGATTATATGAAGAAAGTTATAAGAATATTGGTTTTTTCAGTATTTCTGGTTTCTGAACAGAGTATCTGAAACAGCTGATGGTTTTGCTTTTCTTTCCAAACCTAGGAAGGGTGATGCTCTAGTAAATGACAAAATCCAGATAGAGTGTGGGAGCAGCAGGATCCCAAATTAAACAACTGGGAGGTTGATAAATGTTTCCAGTAGCAGATTTAACTACAGATGGAATCGTTTGACCATTCGACACGCCACAGTCCACTTGTTGGGGGCTTCCGACCATCTCTCTGCAACATTAACTTCATAAAAACTTCCATCAAAGAGCCCCCACCAGAGTCACAGTGCCTTTTTTAGAGCATTTTCAAACAGCAGAAATAAACACTAAAAGATTCTGCCCTTCCTTCCTTGACATTTTTCTGACAGTAAATTAGAATCAGATGGAGGGTATCATTATTTCCACAAAGATTATCATGCAAATGAATTCCTTTACAATAACTTAAACAAAAATCTTTTAAAAAAATATGTATGCATTTGGCCAATAAATTCAGACATAAAGAAGTTTTGTTCAATGCTGATGTATCTCAATTTGTATTTCTGTCATTGACCAGAGAATGTTCTTCACTAACTAGCACTTTTAACAAACAATTTATTAATATCCTGGACACCCGATGATTTTGTTCTTCATTTGTTTTTTCTCCTTTCCAAGTTGCTTTTTTTTTTTTTTTTTTAAGTACTGCACTGATGTTCTGCACTTCAAAGTGACAGAATAATTGCATACCTGGCATTAGGAAAATAAATCTGTAAGAAATTAGAGTATTTTGATTCCGAGAATTTCTAAGAACTGGAGATGATGTAATTTTAAGACAGCAGTTTTTGAAAAGCAGAGTTTTGGGCATAAACAGGGAGTTCCCCTGCCTTCATAATGGTGAACACTAAGCAAATGACTGTCAGTGCTCTCCAGAGAACCTGTTCACTGAGAAGGTGCTTTACCAGGATATTGGTTTTGTGAATGGAAAATTTAACAGAGATGTGAGATTGAATAGATATGGTTGAATATAAGTAGAGATAGAAGAGAGGACTGAGGTGTGTGCTTTTATGGAGTATGATATTAATTTATTAATATTCACTACCTGATTCCCCAATATCATTTATCAAGATTTATGACAAAACCCCTTTTCTTAGCTACATGATGTAATTGCTAAAGAAGACAGCATTACACTTTTATCCTTTAATGTCTGTGTTTTCCACCGTATTGGAGTTAGGAACATCCACTGTTCTTTGTGTTTTTTTCACAATTTGACTCCAAACATCCCTGAGAAAGCGTGTGATGATGACCCAAAAAGTGGTTGCATTTCCGTCTGAATTATTTGGTCTTGCTTTACTGTGAGTAATAGTGACTTCTTGGAGTGGTGAAAATCAGAGATATTTCATATCTTCTTTTCATTTTTAGTGCTTTGGAAACGTTCTTAGGATCTAGTAACATTGATATGGCATCTAAATTCTAGTTGGGAGATGACTCTGTAATTATAGTGGTCTGGAGTTACAACTAAGCAGCTAGGCGTATAGCTATTAATTTATTATTTGTATTTATATGCTGTAGTGTTCACAACACACTGCCCAACATTCACCCATGCATTGTACACACACAAAGACTCGTTGCTTACTCAGAAATGCTCCTGATAGAAATGCACAAGCCGGTACTCAGAGGTCCTCGCAATTTTAAATTCATTTCTAAATACTTGCATTCACATATTTATATATTTTTTACTGTAAAAATCTTTCTGATTGTTCCAGCTATAACATAAAACTAAAATATTTGTTAGGGTTACAAGCCTGGTCATGTGTCACCTCCTTTCTATTCATATTACATACATCATCCAGGTCTTTAGTATTGTTTTCTAAGCTATATTGAGGTAGAAACTCACTATTTATTTTCCTGTAGTGAAGACACCTCTTGGTACCTAGCCTGCTCACAGCTGGCCTTCTAAGGTGTACCCTTTTCAGGCTTCTATTCTTTCCTCATGTTATGAGTCAGATCTTTACTGTCACTTTCAGTGGCTGTTGCGACAGGCTGTAGGTGCCGGGGTGTAGGTATAGAGCTGAAAAGCCAAGCCAGGCCAGGTGTTAAGCTATGCACACATCTTATTTGGCTCATAGGGCAATGCTCCCTATCAAGCACTGCCATGTCCATATCAACTATTATATATGTTTTAGCAAATTTAGGCACTGATCCACTGAAAAGAAGTGGTAGCAGAAAATGTCATTGTATTGTTTCACTGGCGTCAGGAGGACGAACTTCATGAAGATGGTTATACCTCACAGTTACTGAGCTCCTTTAGTCCAAGGCTCTCAATGTGCATTATGAATAGTCATAAATTAGTTATCATAGTTAAAGTCCGTCTGGGATGCTCATTTTCCAAACATCAACAAGAAAAGCCCAAAGCTTGTGGTTGATTTCTTTAAAGATAATTTAGGAGACCAATTCAATTTGAAATTTAATGCCATTTCAACTCCTAAATACTTACTTAGGTTCTCTTTCTGTTCTGAAAGGCTCAAAATCATAGGGGCCAGGTTACCTGTGGCAAAAGTAAGAAAAGTGTCCCGACCTCATGTTTCCTATCCTTATCCTTTGGCCACAAGAAACAATCTTCCCAGCTACATTTCTCCAGCACTGAGGTAAAACCTTGCTTCCTATGTAAAGAAAAGTAAAGCAGAAGTACCTAGTGCAGACATAGAAATACTCTTAAGCAATTTTCTGCTTATTATTTATTTGAATGTCCTTCTGATGGGTGACTATGCCTTTGCTAGTGACACTCAAAGAGCCAAAAGAAACATATGTTGTGAAAAGTACCTTTAGCAAAACAGACAGATGGATAGGTAACACTTTAAAACAGGGTGGCCAATGATTAGCAATTCATTTGGTATTCATTGCGATAACATTAATTGTGATGAATAAATTACATTTAGCATCACTTGGAATTTTGTGAAAAGAATGTTTGCCTTTTCGGTGGCTTTGTGAAAAGGAAAAAATAAACCACTTTTCTATTTTTTCCATTTTGTGTTATTTTTCCCGTCTCAGAAAATAGTTCATTTAACAGCAGAGTCTATGCAAGAAAACCACAAGTTGTGCATCAATGCTTTAAAATTTTAAATGCTTCTGATGTTATTATCATCTATAAGTAAATTTTCCCTCAGATCGTGCTTTGAAGCTTTCCCTTTTTTTACAGCAATTGAAAAATTTCTAAACTGCTCAATCCTTTCTGCTGGTTCATCACTCTCCTATTCAGTTAAATACATTGCAGAAGTGAAAAAATACACCTATTGCTTGTAAGCTGTAAACAGTCAGTAGATTGTGTTCTGTTGATTACAGACGGTTTATATTGGCTGGACCGGGCATTAGCTGTCAGCACATAAAGAGAGAAATGGACAAAAGAGGCTCTGAGAGCAGATGTTGACACTGGAAGCTCAAATTCTGGGATCCTCAGCCTGTGGCTGTGGAAGCCCAGCTGGGAGAAAGAGACAGGCTGCATTCATAGAGCCTCTCTGGGATCCCTGCCCCATGCAGGTATCCAGCCATTGAGAGACAGGAAGATGAAAGGCTGCTTCACTTCCAGAAATGTCATGTTTGGCAGCTGGTGGAGGATCCCTCCCACCAGCTCTGGCGCACAGATTCTCACAGTATTCCGGGAAAGATGCTTACACGGGGGCTTCCTAATGAGACGACATTAAAGAGAATTTTTGGCTTCTGCCTCTAACAGCACATTGACATTAACCTAGCTGTCCATTCATTACACAGCTCTACTGAAGATCAGTCACTCTAACAAAATGAATTTTAGGCATAAGCACCAAGCCAAATTACCCTGGAAAATTGTCGAGATGGCTATCGCTTTTCGTTCTGTTAAACTGATTCTGCATTCCTTTGTTTCTCTGTAAGTTTCTGAAACTGGTCTGAATTCCACCGATACAGGTTCAGTCGAGGCACTTGGCCCCAAAAGCAGCAGAAACTGCAAAATTCCAGAGGAAATATGGCACTCAAACATGGCACACCAAAACTCCTGGGTCCTATTATCTGCTTGGGTAATAATACATGACCTCATCAGAACACCCATTTAGGACATCGGCAAAAAAGATCAGAGAGTATTGGTAAGAAGATAAAAAAAGAAAGGCAATAAAAATTTGGCAGAAGGATGCTAAGATCTAAGCAGAAAGGTGCTAAAGTAAAGCAGAAAAAGGTTATTGCTTAAATTGGTTGGGAGGGGTTAGAATTTGCCCTTTTTCTCACCTACCGCCCTCAGGTCAAAGCAAATGGCACATGCTGTGTCCTTTGCCTTTTGCCCTACTTCTAATCTGCATAGAAAGAACAAAGGATCCTTTTCCATACTGCTTACAGGCTCAGGGAAGTGCCAGGACCTGACTCCTCCATCACAAATCAATTCGATTCTCAGAAATATGTAGAAATATTACTTAAATACACAGGATCTAAAATTGGCATTTGAGTGACCAGTAACAGAAAAAAAGTTATTCAGAATGGACAAATGTCTCATTACATTTTTTTTTTGAAGCTTTATAGTCTTCACTTTTTTTTTTTCTTCTTTCTGTATTCAATGTGCTAATAAGAATAGCTGCACTTTTAACAAGTGAGATTTTTGCTATAGAATCTATCTAGTGCTGTATTGCCTCTTAATAACATTCAGGGGTATCAAAATGCCACCAAGGTCCAGGAGAGGACTTTCATCACCAACTACATTTTTTTTGCAACCATAGTTTGGGATATTGTTTTGGTCCTTCCCAAGGAGGCTGCTTGCACACCAGGCTAGAATAGGCAATGCTCCTCAGGACCTATGGCATGAAAGGTTTGCCTGAGGATACCAAGTGGAAGAACTGATGAGAAATTTATTCATTAGTTACATTAAGTGGTGAAAACTAAAATCACTTTTAGTGCTAGTACTGTTTTTGGCTGTGGTGAGGGAAACTTTAGAGCATTAGGGTCATCTTGACACTTCAGTCATTGTTTTGCAAAAGGGAAGGAGAAAAAGTAATGAGTGAAAAAGTAGAGGAGGGATTAACAGAAGGAAGTAAACACATACTGAACAACATGATCCAAAATAAATTCACAGCATTCACCAATTACAGAAGCATACATTGTAAAGGTCTTGAGCTTGGAATGGTCCACTAATGCCAACAGAGCCCTGGTGATTAAAGGTACTGATAACTCTCAAATTAAAATGTAATTCTTTCCTTCTTTTAAAAGGGACTGGGGGGGATATTCAAATCGGTGGCAAAACCAAATTGAGATATCTTTAAAAAAATCTAATTTTGAAAAGACAAAAAATTTTAGCATTTTTTTGAAAATTGGATTTTTAATGTGAAAATCTGACTAGGGGAAAAACTGTAGTTCCAATCATGCTACTAATATTAGGACAGCTAAAGAAGAATAAAACCATAAAATAAAAGGATGCCATAGACAAAGCCAGAAAAAAAACCTTAGGTCCTGAGAATTTTTAGTGTTTTTAGTGCATTTCATGCCCTCTTCATGAGTGAACCTCAGCAAATGTTGGAAGTTTCTCTTTAGGAGACAGTAATGAGCTGACCTATGGAATATTAAAGATACATATAGATGAATTTTTATGTTTATAAAAGTAATATTTTGCTTTAAATACAGTATTACATTCTCTACCACCAAGTTAGACTTCCATCTAGTTGAGAGGAAGTTTTTAATTAAAGAACATAAAATTTAAACGGTTCGGAAAATGTCAACATGGGTTCCTATTTTCAGCCCAACACAGATGATAGAACGAGAGGGCATAAATGAAAATTAAAGAAAAACAAATTCAGAACAGATGTCAGGAAGCATTTTTTTCAAGCAGCGAATCATAAATGTGTGGAATGGCTTACTAGGCAAGACAGTTAAGGCAAAAAAACGGAGGTCATTAGAGAAACAATTAGAAGACATCATGGTGTAGATGGAGAAGGGAATGAGACATGATGAGCCAAACGGCTTCTACTCGCTCCAAGACTGTCTCATGTTCTCAAGAAATCTGGACACTGGTAGATGTTTTGAGTGCTCTAGGGTAGGTGCTAGCTAGAAATCCAGACAGCTGTCTCCCTTTCTCCTCCTCCTCTCTCCCTTCCTTTCTGCAGGTACTCTAACACAACTTTCAGGAATACCATCAGAGCAGTTTTAACGATGGAAGCATTTGCATTAAATATACATTATCAGTGCCAGTGAAACCTTTGAAATGTTTCCTGTGAGAAGTTATCATATTATCATAAACCAAGTTTGCCGTGTAGAGCAACAGGCAACCTCTGTTAGCAAAGATGTCTTCCACTAGGAACATTTTAATATCCTTTTTTGTGACTATTAACACTATAAAGAAACATCCAATACCATACGCAAATACTGTCAAAGATGGTATGGTAGAACTACTTAAAAGAGAAAGCCAAGTCTTATTCATAAGTCAGGACAGTGCACCTGGCAAGTTTTACAGCAGAAACAAAGACTCAGGGCTTGCTGTTCTGTCAGGATGGGGCAACCAGAGGAGCTGGCTTAGGTGAGGACAGAAAGTGGAGAAGAATTTGTTTTTTTATCAATCACCTCCAGCTATGAATGGAAAAGGAGGACAAACAAATAACCTCTGTTTGCTTGAGATTATTTTGAAACAAAATAGAAGATCTGAAGTGATAATTACATCTAGAAAGCGACAGATGTTAAAACAACAAGATGCTTTACAAACAAGTACAGGCTAGAAATGCACCAAAATGGTATTCTTGCACTATGCCAGCTGACCACAATTATTTCCAGTTTATGCTGTTTCAATAACCTGAAAAATTCTAAATGTGTGGGATCTAAGAGTCACAGTTTTACTTTACAATTCTTGAAAGGGTTCTTTAAAGGGCTAGTGCTTTAGGAGGGTAGGATGATTTAAAACGTTCAGAGATTCAGCTCATGCTTGGTGAAAAAATTGCTCTTGTGCTAATCTGTGTATTATAAATCGAAAACCGCATCTTGCAATATTCTTGATATAGATGAACTGATATGAAATGATATTAGGTAATCCGAGATAACAGGTAGGATTTGGTCTTTTAGATCTGTTGAGATCATGATTATGTGCTGCAAAATGTGAACATTTAACCATAATACATGGCTGGCTTCAGATCCAGTCCCCTCAATGCACTGTCCACATGTGAGGCAGGTGTCCGAGCTCCCATGGGGGATGGGATGCATGCGATCTGAACAATAAGGGCAATGCAGCCTAAATAGCAATTTATTCAATGAAATGCAAAAAAAACCATTCAGGTCACCCTAAAGTATATAGTCATGTCTGGTGAGCTAAGTGGTTATTTAAGAACAGTGGCAACTTAAATCACAGTGGCTGTTTGAGAAAACCCTTTGTGTGCCTACAATTATTTTCATTTGCCTTAATCCATTTAGGAAGTGGTCAAATATGAAATACATTGATCCTTCCCCATGACTCCCAGACTCATTGGATGAAATATTGCTGTTTATGTTTAAGATCTCTATAACTGATTTAGTCACCACAAACTTTCTTTGTCATCAAGAGAGAGAATTTGGCCCCTCCAAAAGCCAAGGTTTCATCTCAGTCTGACGGACATCAGATCAATCACATTATAAAAGTGCCCATTTCTCTCTACTAAAGGGATACAAAGGGAACTTAGTGTGACAAGGCTGGTGTTGAAATGAACCCCGGTCGTAATGTTGAGTTCTCATCTTGCTACAAACACTCTTTTGATCAATTTACACATGTAAGATCCTTAGTTCCTTAAAAAAGTATTCTTTACTATTGCTTCTTGCAAGAAGGTAAAAGAATACAGAACAAAAGTCCCAATGAAATGATTATTTTCCTCTCCCATTGAGTAAATGAGAAGAGCTAAGAGAAGCCAACAAGCAGGTCTTACCTCTGGCTGCATGGAGTCCAAGCAGTATTTCAATAAGATTTATTTCTATAAAGAACAGAAATAGAAAACTAAAAAAAGCAAATTTTTGCTTAGGTCTAGAATTTACCTGTGGCTGTTCTCCTTCAATTGTATACAGTGTTTGAACATAATTGAAATTATATCCTGAAATGTACTTTTCCTGGTTTCTTTGATCTCCCCTTATCTATAGAAAGGAAATTAATGTGAAATTATAAAACTGAGATACTATTTGGAAGCCAAATAGCATGTAAGGATGGGAATGCCTCTCAGGTGATTCATGCTATCTGAAAAAAACAGTTTATTTGTAAGGTGGTGTCTAGACTACAGCAATGCTCAGCAGAGAGAGGTGGGCCACCTCAGAGCAAATGACCCTCTTCTTCCTTGACAGTTAAGCTTAGGGCAGGACAAACTGCCTTCTAGAGGTGCCAGCATCACTCTGATGAATATATAGGAAATCCAGACAACTGGCTCATGCTTGAAACTTAACTTTTAGATGACTATAGGTAAATGAGGGTGCGTCCAGGCTACAAAGCTAAGCTGACTGTAGCTGTCTGCAGCTGGAGGCTTACACATTCAGAGTGCTCTCAGGCAGTGCCATGAGAAACACATAGAACAAAAAATAATTTTCAAACTTCAAAAGGAAAGCAGATACACACACACATATACAGGCAGACACGTCTTAATTGGGCTCAGGCACTGTTACGTATGTCGACTACCTGAGGAACCTGAAAGTGCACAAGTCCATGGGACCTGATGAGATACATCCACAGGTCCTGAGGGAACTGGCAGATGAAGTTGCTAAGCCACTAGCCATCATATTTGAGAAATTGTGGCGGTCTGGCGAGGTTCCTGCCAACTGGAAAAGCGCAAACATAACCCCTATTTTCAAAAAGGGAAAGAAGGAAGACCCAGGGAACTACAGGTCAGTCAGTCTCACCTCTGTGCCTGGCAAGATCATGGAGCAGATCCTCCTGGAAACTCTGCTGAGGCACATAGAAAACAAGGTGATTGGTGACAGCTAGCATGGCTTCACCAAGGGCATGTCATGCCTGACAAATCTGGTGGCCTTCTATGAAGGGGTTACAGCAGCAGTGGACAAGGGAAGATCAAGGGATGTCATCTACCTGGACTCGTGCAAAGAGTTTGACACCGTCCCACACCGTATCCTGGTCTCTAAATTGAAGAAACACGGATTCGACAAATGGACCACTCGGTGGATAAAGAACTAGCTGGACAGTCACACTCAAAGAGTTGCGGTCAATGGCTCAATGTCCAAGTGGAGAGCAGTGACGAGTGGCGTTCCTCAGGGGTCGGTACTGGGACCTGTACTGTTCAACATCTTTGTTGCGGACACGGACAGTGGGGTTGAGTGCACCCTCAGCAAGTTTGCCAATGATACCAAGCTGTTTGGTGAGGTAGACACACTGAAGGGGAGGGATGCCATCCAGAGGGACCTGGACAGGCTGGGGAGGGGGTCTCAAACCAACCTCATGCAGTTCAACAAGGCCAAGTGCAAGGTCCTACATCTGGGTCGGGGCAATCCCAAGCACAAATACAGGCTCGGCGGGGAATGGCTGGAGAACAGCCCTGAGGAGAAGGACCTGGGTGTGCTGATTGACCAGAAGCTCAGCATGAGTCAGCAATGTGCAATCGCAGCCCAGAAGGCCAACTGTATCCTGGTCTGCATCAAAAGAAGTGTGGCCAGCAGGTCAAGGGAGGTGATCCTGCCCCTCTACTCCAGTCTTGTGAGACCCCACCTGGAGTACTGCATCCAGGTCTGCAGTCTCCAACATAAGAAAGACATGGACCTGCTGGAGCGTGTCCAGAGGAGAGCCATGAGGATGATCCAAGGGCTGGAGCACCTCTCCTATCAGGAGAGGCTGAAAGAGTTGAGGCTGCTCAGCCTGGAGAAGAGAAGGCTCTGGGGAGATCTTATTGCGGCCTTCCAGTACCTAAAGGGGGCCTACAGGAGAGCTGGGGAAGGACTTTTTACTAGGGCATGTAGTGATAGGATGAGGGGGAATGGCTATAAACTGGAAGAGGGCAGGTTTAGATTAAACATTGGGAAGAATTTTTTCACTTTAAGGGTGGTAAGGCACTGGAACAGGTTGCCCAGAGAGGTTGTTGAGGCCCCATCCCTGGAGGTGTTCAAGGCCAGGCTGGATGTGGCCTTGGGCAACCTGGTCTAGGGGGAGGTGTCCCTGCCTATGGCAGAGGGCTTGGAACTCAATGATCTTCAAGGTCCTTTCCAACCTAAACCACTCTGTGATTCTATGATTTCACATCATTACATACAATTTACAGTAAAACAGAAACGCCTCAGATAGAGGAATTAGCAATACAGGCTTACAGTTGTGTTTGGGTGGGTAAGGAAATGCTCACCAAGGTTCATCACATGAAGTGCCAGACCCACTGCGACTTAGTGATTCTAAACACTGTGGAAGTTTAATAAAACAGAGTGCAAATTGGCTTATGCCATTGGAGCTGTGCTTTTGGCTACATGGCTGAGCATTTGTTTTGGAAGCTGGAGACTCTGGTTTTGGTCCCAGTGTTAATTAATTGTACCATGCATTTGCACTGCAGTCCACTAAGGAAGGTGTAAGACAATTTCTGGATGTGGATTATTTAAACATTACTGACTCATCCAAAGGGCTTTAGCAGTCAGGTAATGACCAGCTGGAGCAGTTAAGGGCTGTAGGTGAAGCCAATTATTCTGCATTTGTGAAGGACCTCCAAGTGACTCTGTGCTACTCAGACAATTTTGGACCCTTTTCTTTTTTTTTTTTCTTTTGTAATTTGATTTATTTTTTGAATGTTTTAAAAATCTGAGTCTTAATGTCATTATACTGCTGCTCTGCTCTGCCAACACACTGTTCAGTGGCCACAGTCTGCTCATCCTTGCTTTATCTTAATGGGAAATTTTCTGTTCGAAGCAATGCGAAATCAAAGTATTACATGCAAATTATCTTAACAGTAAATGTTTCTGTGTGGAAGGAAGATGTCAGCTCTCCCTCCAAAAGATAAATTAAGAACAATAGTTTCTGAATGGCAAAACAGAAAAAGCCCTTCTCTCCAAACAATTACCTGGTAGCTATCCAGATCTGTGGAGCTATCAGTGCCTTCTCACATCCTGCTTGACTCTCTACAGCAAGTAACCCACTCCAATCCAATCCACACTGCACTCAGGACTACTGAGGCTTCATGGCCAGCATGGAGCAAAGGGTGCTCCCTAAGAGGCACAGAAGCTCCCCTCTGAGCAGCAAGGAGCAGGACCAGGCTGTGCTGAAGGCCACCACATGGTCTGCACCACAGCACCCAGCTGTACTTGCAAGCCACTGGTAGCGGTGCACCTAAGGCCACTGCATCCACTCTCCACTTTGAAAGGAGATTTAGCAGGCCTGTAGATGCTTTTATTCCTGTATGGCTGGAGCCATGGCAAGGTGTAGATGTTAGAGTAGTATATAGGCTTTTTTAGCCCTTAGACTACTCTGATGTCTTTCAGTGGGTATATGCTGCCTAACATATTAGGATTCAGAAGTCTTCCTCCTCCTTTGTTATAACTTCATTTAGAGGAACCTGTTGAATAGAAGTGCTCTGGAGAGCAAAATGTTGGTGATATCTATTAAAAAAAAACCGTATAAACCTGAGAAAGACAAAGCAGTGGAAAGTTCTGCTGTGGGGCCTCGGTTGCTTTTCATGGAATGACCAAGAGCTGATGGAGACCTTCTTCAGGTGCCTGGTTGCCTCAGGTTGCTTGTACAGTCATGGCATCTTTTGGAAGACCAAACTGCCTATTTCAGCTTCTACTCTGAATGTGAACCCACCTGGGTAGAAGCATGCATAGACTGCAAAGGGAACTTCATGGTCTTCCACTGACAAATACAATTTTACACTTGTGCTTAAGCCCAGTGGAGGCAAGTCCAGCTGAAAGCTGAGCGTGCACTCCCTTTCTGTGACATTCACAGTGACAAAAGTAGAAAATATCTACAGGGAATAAGGAAAAGATTGCACTTGAAAGACTGATAAGGAAGAAAAGAAAAGGATACAGAAGCACGATATGAGAAGGGAATAACATTGGAGCAGTAGATTGAGCGGCAAGTGTCTTAAGATATAATGTTTTTAAAAAAACCCTTTGTTATTTTCTTGATGCTAGTTTCCTATTTCTTCATAAACTTCATAAACTATTTCTCAACTTTCTTTCTTAACTATTTCTTTCATAACTGTTTCTTCATAAATTCTTTCATTCATTCAGTGAACCAGAACTGAAGACCATTTCTTCCATTTCTTGTTTCTTTCTGAAGTTTCAACTTCTACTAGCAGTAAGCAGCAAGTAGGTAACTGGTACTTTTGTTCTGGCACATCTTTCCTCTAGAATAAATTCCCATATGTTACAAGATTCATTTTGATTTTATATGCTTTAAAGATATTTTTCTATCAATACTGTTCGCAATTTAATTACAATAATTAACATAGTTTCCCAATATTTTTTTGTCCCTTTGATTATATGCCTAAAAATGTTGCAGCTGTGTTTACCTATATCCCTTTTGTCTCAGGCTTCATCTGAAATGAGAATATAATTTTATATATAGCTTTCTACTGGCTTTGTGAACTGTTTTTCATAATATCCCAGTTTAGCTTCATATACATTCATACAAAGGAATGTACTCAGCTCTCTCAATTTGAGTGGTTCTGGAACAGAAATCAGGATAGGCAGAAATTCTTGGTGTAAATTGTGTGACTTTTCAAGAAACAGGAAAATATGTTTTCTGTTTGAACAACACAAAAATATGTATTACTCACAGAATGCTGCAAAAACAAAACACAGCGGTGGAAAGATAGACCTTTGCCTATTATTATTCAGCAAAAGAGGTAATATTAGAAAAAAGCTATTGGTTAGAAACTGATTTTTTCTCCTTGCTATTAGTAATATATGCGATGACTAAGTGCTCTTCCATCATCCTTTGTCCAGAGATATTAGTTTGTCTTCCATGTAGCTGACCTATTTCTGGGAAAGGGGCAAGGTGAAATATAATTAAGCTTTGTACAGCTGATGTGGACAAGAGATCTCTCACTCATTATCGAAGCATCAGCTACCATATGTGGTCTGTAGAGCAGCCAAACATTTGTGGTCCAGCAGCTGCTAACACAAATTTCTGATGGATTAGGCTTAGGAGTCTCTTCACAGATTTCATTGGGAATTGGAAAGGTCCATAGAGGTTCCAGGGCGGCTATTGGGATTCCCTTCCTGCATGAACAGAATCCAAAAGGGCCTATCCGAAAGCAATTGTTTCATCTAGATTGCTCTGCTGCCAGCTCCTGGAGGCAGCTAGCAGAAAGAGAAGAGCTGCTGTTGGGGTGGGGAATTTTAAAACAATCCACCAAAGGACTGGAGAATTGCTAGTTATGCAAAGATGAGAATGGAAAGCAAAGATTAAGAGAGGAAGAAGAGGATGAAATCTGGGGGAGGAAGGAAGAATGGACAAAAAGATAAAAAGAGATGAATAATAAAAGGTGGGTGAACAGGACCTCTGGGTCCTAAGGTGGATGTAGAGGAAGCTTCCACATTTCCTGCTACCATTTTTCATTGAAAACAGTTTGCCAGAACTGGATGTTCTGCGCACGCAGTACCTTAAATCTCCAGCTATTATTGAAATATACAGATTTCATAGTCCACTGAACAGCCAAAGAATAAACTGAGAGATGGAGGCAAAGATTTTAAATGGCTTCACTTTCTCTGTAGTCTATATAGCATAGTGGAAATTTTCTACTGAGAAGCCAGTGCACTATGGATTGGCATCACCTTCCCCTATATTGTGTCTATTGTGTCTGGGATCCTTCTTTCATAAATGTGCCAAATAGGCTATTTACAATGAGACTGGGCACTCTGCTACATTTTTGTAATACCCGTGTGTACCTTCCACAGTATTTTCCAGGGAAATAATGTTATCAAAGGCTGGGATTATGTAATGTTATCAACCTCAAGCCCTCAGTAATCATAAAACTTTAAAAGTGTGAGATCCTTTTTTTTTAAAAAAATGTATTTTCTGGTTTCTGTTTGTGTGGTATGATTCAACCTGTTTGCCACAACTATGAGGGCTAGGAAGCTGCTGTTTCTATTTTGGAAGTTGAGATTTCCACTTAAGCACTGTTACTTCAAGAGTTACTTTTTCAAGAGAAATGACAAATATTTCAGTATTCATAGTAGATTCATGAATTGCACAACACTCTCTTGACTTCTGAAGACATCTCAAATTGCTGCATTTGTTTTGTGGACAGCCCCTTATTAACTGATCATTTCCTGTGACAACTGCTGTCTTTATTTCTTGGTCACATAAGACAGGTTTCCCTCTATACTTTGTACCCTAAATACTGATTTGGCAGAGTTTAGTTTATTAAGGCAAAAGGAATTAAATGCTTCCTTAAGCCATTTTAAGTGAAGCTGATTTTAATATTAAAACCAAAAAAGTTATTTCAGTCATAAAATACAATCAGAACACCCAGAATATCATAAGGTATTTCGATACTCCTTATCATGGCATAATCCAGCACTAAATATAGTCCCAGTTAATTAATATTGTGCTGTAATTCTGAAAGACTGTTTAATTTGCAGGACGATTTTTGAAATTTGGCTTTGATTCTGGAACATAAATATTTGTTTTACTACACAGAACATTAGGGAGAAGTCAAAATGGGAAGGAAATCATTCCTGTATCTTACATCTGTGTTCACTGAATGGGGTAAAATTAATTTGCACCAATGCAGATTTCTGATGTACTGGGCCAGGGCCATTGCCTTCTCAGGGGGCAAACCCTCTTATTTAAGGTGTGGATTTTCTTTTTTCAGGAGATCCTTATTTGCTCTGCGATTTTTCTGTAATAATTTGAACTTTTGGCTCTGATAGCAAGAGATACAACACTGTGTCTAAGCTCAGCTGAGCACAGACTAACACAAGTACTGTTAAGCTGCTGCACAACTGGTTGTAATCGTAAAAATAGCCAACAGTTTGGGGTTCCTCTGTTTCTGGCTCTGAAGGTTGAAAGTATAGGTTTTGTGTTATTTTGGTTTTTGGGGTTTTTTTTGGTGTTTGTTTTTTGTTTTTTGTTTTTTTTTTAAAGAGGTGTGTATTAGGAAGCACAGTCACTAACAATGTTTGGACAGACTTGGTATGAAGAGGTACCTGCCCCAGCTTTGGCCTCTCTTTAACTTTATATGAGGTATTCAATCATAGAATCATAGAATGGTTTAGGTTGGAAGTGACATTAAAGATCATCCAGTTCCAACCCCCCTGCCATGGGCAGGGACACCTCCCACTAGACCAGGTTGCTCAAAGCCCCATCCAACCTGGCCTTGAACGCTTCCAGGCATGGGGGCATCCACAACTTCCCTGGGCAATTTGTTCCAGAGTCTCACCACCCTCAGAGTGAAAAAATTCTTCCTAATATCTGTGCTAAATCTCCCTTCTTCCAGTTTGAAGCCACTACCCCTCGTCCTATCACTACATGCCCTTATAAAAAGTCCCTCTCTAGCTTTCTTCTAGGCCCCCTTCAGATACTAGAAAGCTGCTCTATGGACTCCCTGGAGCCTTCTCTTCTCCAGGCTGAACAACCCTAACTCTCTCAGCCTGTCTTCACAGGACAGGTGCTCCAGCCCTCTGATCATCTTCATGGCCCTCCTCTGGAATTGCTCCAATAGGTCCATGTCTTTCTTATGCTGGGGGCTCCAGAGCTGGATGTAGTACTCCAGGTGGGGGGCAGAATCACCTCGCTCCACCTGCTGGCCGCGCTTCTTTTGATTCAGCCCAGGATACACATGGCCTTCTGGGCTGTCAGTGCACATTGCTGGGTCATGTTGAGCTTCTCATCCACCAACACCCCTTCTCCTCAGGGCTGCTCTCAATCCATTCTCTGCCCAGCCTGTATTTGTGCTTGGGATTGCCCCAACCCATGTGCAGGACCTTGCACTCGGCCTCGTAGAACTTCATGAGGTGTGTTCAATGTCTGAAAGATCCTGAAAACGGGACATTTTCCCAAGAGGACAGTTTCCCGATGGCTTATTCTTTAAATGAGCTGGAGAAAACAGTAACGAGCGTTTCTAATCATGGTGACAAACGTGAGATGGGTGAATTTTCCTGCTGGAGGTGCGCAGCAGGACAGGAGACAGGCGAGCCCCCCGCTCCGCCTGAGAGTGACGGCGAGGGACGGCCCCGACGGGAATGAGGAGAGAAGAGGGCCATGAGCGGCGGCGGGGCCGGGGGCGGGCCTCAGGCGG